>NW_028281294.1:0-252500 GCF_059751285.1 Brachycentrus maculatus | reverse complement strand
AAAAATACAATGAAATGTATTAAAAATAAAATCAAGCCACTCATCGAACTTTTTACTGTGCAACAGATCTTTTTAAATAAAACCTGAATGTTTTTTCTCCATTTGAAAAATATTTAGTATTTAAAAGAAAAAATTAAACATTACCTTTTCTTCAAAATACAAAACAACACTTTTTGCCCTCTGGCGGGTAAATATTAAGTTAAAAATATGCCGTTTTTGCTGGGATATAGTACATTTTATGGGCATTCCGAAAACACGCAAAACTGAAAATTGACGATTTTTGATATATGACATTGTTGAAAGGAGTGAGCGATATAGGTATATATTAATTTGTAAATTAAACGCTCCCGTTTGGATTTATATAAAGCAATAAATTAATAAATGAAAATAACAGAATGGTGTGTAGTTCAAGTTCATTCAACAAGATGTAATGGTCTATTTCAAAGTGGTCGTAATATATCTTCTGAAATAACCTTAGTTCATATTAATTAAAGTTGATAAACGGCGGAGATCCGTATACAGGGTTTAAATCTGAACACCATAATCACAAGAATACAATACAAATGACCACTTCCAGGGAAATAATGTGTTAAAATAATGTTGGATATACGAATACTGGAGTTGTCCTCCTTCAAAGTATAAAGGTTAACACCTTAGGCCACCATATTGGAGGTCCTAGGTTCGATTCCCAAAAGGATCGAAATAAATATTGGTGATTTTTGCCTCTAATTGTTTAGTGGGCTGACTGGGTTTAAGTGCATTTTTCCTTTGCATAATTAATAAAACATCTTCTATACGATCTTTTCGGGTCTATTGTTCAAGCTATTTTTTTATTTTTTTGATATTGTAATAATCATGTAAAATTTTCGCCGGATTTCAATAATTTGACCCGATGTTTTGTCTGTTATGTCTGAAGTTCGTTAAATAGATGTCCGTATAACAAGGTTTTACTGTATATAAAGGTGGGGACTGACCTCCACATTTGGTCGTAACGTAACATTCGCGGCGAGCATCCGACTTCTGATACTGTACTGACTATACGATGCTCGTATCGTAACGTTACGTTACAATGAAATGACTCCAGTCAGTCCCACCTTTATAGAATATTATGAGTGATTTGTAGAAGGATATATTGTATAAAAATAAGAAAGAAGGTTTTCCCTCTTCTATCTGATATCCGACTTGTAATATCAATTTTCTCAATGTATTTTTTTTACTTTGTTACAGCCAGTACCAACCTTGTGGGTAAATTCACACAGAGTGTCCGGCGTATTGTTCAAGATGTAAAGGATGAAGGAACCTCAAGTAAGTAATTGTACATATACGTATTTTTCAACCGTAAAATTGCAATTTTTTTAATAATAATAATTTAGTGTATTTTCTAATAGTGTGTGCAGTGTTATTCACGGTAAAAAAAAACTACCTCAAGAGCGCTTCGTATTGTAAGACAAAGCAATAATGAAAGTTGGAAATTAGTCAATTCCCTGGTCAAATTTATATTAATTTAGTCATTAGTTTATAATGCCCTTACAAGGGCTATAAAAAATCTAAAATAATAAAAAAAAGCTCAAGAGAATTGTTTCATTCTCTTGAGCTTTTTTTTATTATTTTAGATTTTTAATTTTTTTTAAAACGTTAAATCGCTTAACTGATCGTAATTTAAAATTTAATAACATTCTTTAGTAACCGATACCATCCATTTGTGGGTGACTGTAATATACGTTACACTATGAAGTATATTATTCTTCACGATTTTACTTAACTTATTCGTAAAAAGGTCCTAAATTATATTTTTATAACATCCGTTGAAATTCATAAAAGTTCATTAGTTTTATTTTATTTTATTATTCGCATGCGTTTGCTAGGAACTAACTAAGAAACTAGGAAACTATCCTAGTTTTTCCAAACTTAATATATCCATTTCCAAACTAATATGTTTCACTCGTAAAACGCCATATTCGCTTCGAAAGGCTTTAAACATATATTTAGGTTAGCAGAGTAATAATTTTAAAACATCTTGAAAATAAACCTTTTTAACGGGATACTAAACTACAATTTGTTTGAGCAAGTCAGCAATTCTGACCACAGCACGTTCATGGATATCAAATATCGCCTTCGAACTTATTTTGTGTCTATGAGTACCTATTTGCTTAATATTCTTCTAAATGAAACTCTTAGCAGACGATGGAGAAGTTGAGAAACAAAAACAGTTTTAATATGACGACAGATGCTGGCGATTTCAAACAAAAGTAATTAAAACTTAAATGATTTGAAAGTAATCTTCTATAATAACGGGAATGAAGAATAGACGAATTTTCCACATCGAAATTTCAAATTACAGAGATCACTTTTATCTCATTTCTACATCCCATCTCAGAACCAAAATGTGTTTCACTTTATGTAAATTATGTACAGACACGATACAAAGGGATATTGTTTGCTATGGAAATTTAAAAAAAAAACAAACAAAAAATCACATAATTTTTGTTATGTTTTACATAATTACGAAAAATGACAAAATGTAAACTGAAACGTAAAATGAAATAACGGTTATGTAAGGTGACATGAACAATTTTTGGCATGACAACGTTATTTGAGTTTAAACCTTTATATTTGTAAATGGAAAGGTGACAGTAAGCTTTGGAGGTTATTCGGTTTCGTTTATTTGTAGAATTGGTGACGGTAATGCTTAGGAATTGACAAACACTGACGTGCAACTAAAAAAAAATTCTTAATGTATAAGTGCAAATTATTCGTAATCTTTCATTTTTAAATGATTTTTCAATTTTTTTCCATGGTTCTTATAAAATATTTACATTACTATGGGGGTACTTTAGTAAGTCAGGCTATGGAATAAAAAGGTTTTATATAAAACTTATGTATCTTATGTATTTTTTTTACATTTTTTTTAACACATAATATATAATTTTTTTAATTTCGAGGATTTAACTACTGATTCATTTTTATTCAATGATTTTAATTTATTTTGGTTTTGAACGTATTATAGATAAATTTGAGAAATTAAGTCTTACTATTGAACAATTACCACAATACAAAATATACCGGCATATTTTCCTGCTAAGGTATAGTAACAAATTTATATAAAAACAAAAAAATACGTATTTTCATATTAAAATTTTTAAAATCATTAAAATTTTATTTAATTATAAAAACTAAAGTAAGCTTTGTTTATCATTTAAGTCTCGCTTTGATAAGACTAAATGAACTATGGACAAATTCTCTTTAAATCATTTGTTTTAGTTATTTTCATAAATATTGCTGGTAGAAAAATATATATTTTTTAAATAACAGGGTTATTACATATCAATATTTACCAACAACCTAATAAAATATATCCTAGGTATTTCTTCTTTTAATTCTAGTGTACTAATCATTGACAGTCCTTAAGCTGTCAATGAGTAGTACGCTGGCAATAATTGGTAAGGCCACCCTATTCTGTAATGTAATTTAGTGTTTCGTAATATTATCGCATTTTACTACCACTTGTGATTTTATTAATCTTTTTACAACCCACGTTATCTTTATTAGAAATTATTAAGCTTTTATGGCGTTCGTTATTAAATAAGAACTACATCATAACACTCTGTAGATGTTCATACGTGTAAATGTACAATTTATATGTATTACATGTAACAGTATATTTTATCTTTTCTCCTTAGTTCTGATACACTTTTCCGACATTATTAAAAGCAATTGAAACATTAAGGATGTTAAAAAATACACATTTTGGATAATTAATATGAATCATATAATTTTTTACAACTCAATATAAATGAAGACAAATATGGAAAACTGGGCATTTACGGGGCTTACGACCATCATAGGCTGGTTTAAGTGATCGTTTTACACACTTGTAACATTCAACAATTCTACCCATGATTGACAACCACACTACTCAAATTCTTGGAACTTCTTTATATATATATTTATATATATATATATATATATATTATATATATATATATATATATATATATATATATATATATATATATATATATATATATATATATATATATATATATATATATATATATATATATATATATATATATATATTGTTTAAATTCGAAACATAGTGCTTGAATTCACTAGAATTTCACTAGAGACATCTATGGTGAGATGAAAGAAAATAACAGGTCGTATGCACTGTTAATACCTAGACTTCCATATTCTTCTTCATCTATCATTTTGGAAAATCATTCCATCGTCAGGTCGGTCGTTAAAATAAAATTATTACAATTAAAATTATTAGATTTGGATAAAAATAAAATTTTGAAAGAGAGAAAGAAGTCAAATGCATCACAATGGGAATATTTTCAATGATAGACTCGAAGTTGAAATCGTTTTTCTTCGTCTAAATACCATTTTTGACTGGCAGTTTGCCAGAAATAGTTGTTTGCCAACCAAATCCAACAGGTCTCTGCATTATTTGAGTGAACCATAATTCTTAAAATGGATGTCGTGTTATCAGGCGCACATATTGAAGAGGCGGTTAGCGAGACGGAAAACGCCTCGGCGCGGGTAAACGGTCGTATAATCACTATTCATATAACGGGAGTACATAAATAAAATTTATGTTTTTTATTATCATCCTTGGCACTATGCCAAAGGTCGATGCAACAAGTTGATAATCGATTATGCCGAATTGCATGCTGGAGGCTGAATAATTTTTTTTTGAAATACCAGGCAAACAGGACTTATATGATGGTGAACAATTCATGAATAATCACGATTTAAAAATATATATATTTAAGGCGTAATAATCTATTTCGGGTACAACAAGAATTTAATTATTTTAAATTTGTGTCGTACCCTCGAATCAAACATATTATTCTCTATTAATTATGTTATGTGCGTATTTAAGACCCAACATACGATAAATCGCAACTTTTAACCCAGATTAAATTTAACATAATTGATTTTTTTGCTTAAAACGCCGTTTTTGTATTGCAAAAATAAGTTTTTCGTCGAAATGAACATATTGTTTTAAAGAGAAAAGTGTTATTGAAAGGTAAGGAGTAAAAAAAATCATTTATTAAATATATATGTTTATTCTAAAAATAAACAAATTCATTGAAATTATCTAAAATTGTCTATAATTGTCAAGCATTATTTAAAAAAAAATTTAAAAACAATACTCGCACACGCGTATCTCCTCGCGCTGCCGGTTGCGTACTGAATTGTATATTTGAGAGTACACGGCTGTACTTAACACTTACTTAAAACACAGTAAGGGACATTTTTTGAAAAACATTTTTTTTCATTTTTGGACTTAGTAGAATCAACTTAGTCCAAAAATGCAAAAAAAAGTTTTTTTTAATGTCCCTTGCTGTGTTTGGTTTAAGTTTGGACAGCCGTACATCCTTAAGCAGTATTTTTAAAGAAGAGGATGTTTTCTTTTTTTATAAAAAAAATCATCCAGGATTTAACCTTCATCGCCTTCTTTTGATTTGTCCTAAAAAATAAAACCTTCCCCAAGGAATTCTTAATGCTCTATCAGTTTTACCAGCTTACTGTCAAGTCTTAGTTTTAGGAGAAAAAAAGGTATGACCAGGGCTGTCCCAAGGGGTGTATTCTGGAGTAATCTTTTTGAACGTCGATGCGATCGATTTAATCTGAATTTTCTTGTCTTGTAAACCTACGACTTTATAAAAAAATCAAAACTTTTATGAACTTCAATATATTGTTGAGAACGTAAAATAGTTATATGATCATGCTCTATCATTTTTTTTGGTGGAAACCTACCCATTCCTTTACATCACATGCTATACTTCCATACCTCCAAGCAGCTAAACCAGGCATGGGGAACCTTTCTATTTCAAAAGGCCACATTCACTTATTTGATTCACCATGAGGCCGCAGTAAAGAAAACTTTAACACCCCCCCTATAAACTAAATATTTTAATTATATCACAATATAAATTGTTAAAAATGCAATTTAAAAAAATATAGAAAAAATGCATATTTACAAAAATTGGCATCAGTCAAAAGGCCGCACTAGAATAGCCAAAAGGCTGCATGCGGCCTTAAGGCCGCAGGTTCCCCATGCCTGAGCTAGACTATGAAATGAATAATATCTGATAAAAATTTTAATTTTCTGCTGACTTTTAATAACGTCTTAAATATTGTATTTTATTCTTGAAACCCTATATTATCTCATCACAACTCTCCTCTGGATCCATTATCTTTCTCCATTCGAGTCCATTCCTGATCCTACTACCTATGTCTTCCTTGGTTTCATCAATGTCCAGACCCAAAAATATACGACTTGGTCTTTGTTTAAATAATCTAGAAAAATTAGAAATAAGTACAGCATTAAAAAAAGACTTACGCATAAAAAATAACCAACTAAATTTAATATTAATTCGAGAAATAAAAAGACTTTTTTGATCCACTCACATTTTTATTAACAACCAACTAGTTTCGGCAACAACCTGTTGCCCTCTTCAGGGTTCAATTTATGACTCAAAATAATATATCAATATGATCCACGAAGTTAATGCTTTCAATATTCAAAACAACTAAATTTAACTTCGAGTCCACTTTTGAAAATATTCCCATTGTGATTCATTAGTCGTCTTTCTCTCTTTCAAAAATTTTATTTTTATACAAACGTCAAATGGTAATAATTTTGTTTTAATGACCTGATGATGGAATAATTTTCCGAAACCGGTAGTCACAAACAAGTGATTAAAAAATTGGGATTACACAAAGTAAACAATGGATGATAAGGAGAGTGTTTTATTACCATACCACAAAGTTATCAATGCTTTTAATATACAAAATAAATACGATATTGTAATTATTTAAACATCGTTTATTTTTCATACGAAGGGTAATTTTTTTAAATGCCTGTTTCATTTTTATTAAATATTCTACCAGGCGGGCAGACTAAGGAGGAGGTCATCGAGACGAACGAGCGCCTCCGCGCGGTCCGGATTAGGCTGGATGACTCCTACGACACGGCCAAGAAGGCCTTGGTGAACCTGATGGCCCGCTACGGCGACAGCAAGACGCAGAGGAACGTCTTCCAGCGGTACAACCTGCTCAAGCTGATGATCAAGGTAACGATATACACCCAAAGGAGTTTTGGAATTAAAAATGAGAATCATTACATCATATAATACATTTAACCATAAACCAAACATAAACCAAAGTAGGACACAAAATGCCGAACCCTCTTCTAGTGGAACGGAAGATCTGCTGATGACAGTCAACAGTCCGCCTTCTGAGGAGTTTTACGCGGTTTCCTCCCAGCAATGAGCAAATGCAGAGAAGTTCCTGTTTGGCCCACACTAGATTATCCGTCCTGTTCCCAACACAGATTCAAATAAAAACATATTTAATTAGCTAGAAGAAACAAAAATCCACTAAATGGTCCATAAACCTTGTACATTATAAGCAAGGTAAATAATAAATGCAATTCCCATCTAAAAAAAACATTTAACCAATTAGTTAACATATAGTTATTTCTTCAGTTAATTGGCATTATTTTGTAAATTTTCCACTATCTATTTTAATTATTGATACAATACCAATTTAAATTATGAATTTTGGATGTAATACCATGATTGACCACCACACTACTTAATTTTTGGAACTAGGTATATTATTAATCTCATGACAAAGTACATACATGTGGGTTTAATTAATTTAGTTATTAATTTATTTAATTGGCCAATACCAACTTGAATTATCGATTTTTGATACAATACCATGATTGACAATCACACTACAATTTTATTTGGACTTAAAGATATATCATTAATCTCGTGACAAAGTAGTTACATACCAGTGGCGTGCCTAGGGTTTACCAGTAGGCAAGCCCATTATTTTTCACATTCGTGAATACATTATGTACCTATAATTTCTTCACCTCGTATCATTCCCAGTATAGTAAGCACCCAGAAAGTATTATAAATATAAACAATGTATTGTAATCATTATAAAAATATGCATACATGTAACTTTTGTAAGGTATAGCCATCACCTTTCAATAAAGAAAATGTTCACTGTAACAAAATATCTTCCTCAGATATCAATCATCACCATATAATGGCATGCATAGTGTTTAATAATCATGTAAGCGCGCGATAATTTAAAAATAGTCATTCATTAATTATGTATTTTTAATCATTTGGTCTAGATTTAGTCATTTTTATTTGAAGTTGTTACGCAAGCCGGGCTTTTGGGCTTCTAGGGAAGTACCGCCACTGTTACATACATATGAGTTCACAACAGCCTTGCATACATCAAATTAAAGGGTCTCTGCTAAATAAAAGCTTTCTCAATCCAATATAGATTGCTGTTATAAACTCATATAGACTGTGTCATAAGATTAATGATGTATCTAGAAGATCTAAAAAAATTATTGTAGTATTGTTTACACACTACTAAAATTTACATCAAGGATAGAATGGTGAATGTTGCATTGTGTAAAGTGATCACTTAACCAGAGTATGACAGGCTCTGTTTATAAATACCCAGACTTCTATTCTTCATCTTTGTTGAGATGTCAAAAATAAATGTAAAAATCATTGAAAAATAAGTGGGACAATCCCAAATTTGAACCCCCGAACCCACTCGAAATGTTGTTAGTAAAAATATTGTGAATAATTCTGAGTTCGGATCTTGCATACAAATAAAATGGTCGCTGCTAAACAAAAGCTATCTCAATCCAACATAGATAGCAGTTGTGAACTCATATGTACTGTGTCATGAGATTGATCATATAACTAGGAGTCACAAAAAATTGAGTAGTGTGGTTGTCAATCATGGGTAGAATGGTAAATGTTGCACGTATGTGTATATCCAGACTTCCATATTCTTCTTCAAATATCGCTCATTTGGTGCAACAATGGTCAAATTACACTTTAAAAAATATTACAGATGCCATTCAGACGTTGTAGCAACAGAAATGGCGCCATTACACTCAATTCTACAATGACACTCGCGCCATCTCGCAGCATTTCACCACAAAATCAATTCAGTCGATGTTTCTCTAAATGTAAATAGTCTTTCCGCATATTTTGACATATTTAACTTTTTTTAAGTATAATTATTACGATATATTGAGATGTCAAAAAAAAAGTTAATTGTGGAGAAAAACAAGATTAATTTGATAAGTTTTGGATATACTTAAAATATTTTACATTTTCTTTAACTGGAAAAAATAACGTTTTGTAAGGATAAACCACCATTGTTCGGTGAATTCGTATAATTCAAATCGCAGATTAATACATAGGAAGCTTTGTTAGAGGAACGTGCAAAATAAATAATAGGATTTACGTGATTCTTGGCAACTGGCAACACAGAGTTATGGCCAATGAAATTCCGCTATTCCAGAAAATAAAGGCAGACAGCAGCCGAATAAGGGCGCTCTATAATGGAAATTTATTATCTCAACACCATTATTTATATGTGCTGAATTTATTATTCTGCTTTTTATTATAAATAAAAAATAATACTTTCTTAATATTCGACTAAACGATGTATAATAGATGTTCGCACAGTGAAATGAGGTATCAATTCAAGGGTGAGATATGCATTATGGTTAAAATTTAAAAAGGTGTGTTGAGATGGTTCGGACATGTGGAGCGAATGAGTAATGAAAGAACAGTAAAAGAAATTTATGTGGCATAATAAAGTGGTTCAAATAATGAAAGTGGTCTGGTCAGGAGTTGTAATAATCGGCAGGTATGTATGAGGAGATGCATGAATGTGGAAGAGGCGAAAATTGTTTTTAAAGACATTGATGTGCCGTTCTTTTCACTCTGCCTACGCCTGCGGGGAAGTAGCGTGATGGTTGGTTATTTATTTGCTTAAATATTGTACGTACCATATACATGTTTACATATTCTTTGAAAAAAACATTTGTTTTCAAGTTTTTCACAAGGTGGTAAGGCGTTCTATTCTTTCTGGTGATCACTTTTCGCATTGTGTAACATTCACCATTCTACCCATAATTTACAACCACATCACTCTAATTTTGATTTATGCTTCGATTTTAACAAAATAAATTGTGATTCAAATGTCTTCTTCTTCTAACTCTTATCCCCACCCAATGGTGCAATAGGGCACTGCAACTTATCGACGCAGTATTATCTTGATCGATAATTGCATGAAGGTAAGATGATCAGTCCTGCGCTTCAGGTACTAGTTCAGGGTGATATTAAATAAATATAAATGAATTTAATGTGAACTAAATATACTGCTAAATCCCTGATTTAGAAATAACTGATTTTTAGTTTTGCTCTTTTGTATCCCGGTCTCAAGGTTCACTTTTATACAAAAAATTCATTGCAATAATTTGTACAACAGTATTTCATGAGAACTATAAGAAATTTCAACAAAGGGATCAATTAAGTTAACAATAAAATAACTGATTGCTTAAACATTTTTAAAAACTCAACCTAAATTACAGTTTGAGAAACTCCATAAATTCACAATAATTTAGGTGTGTCCAAATCCTTGTTCACAGTTTCTCCACTCGAGTTATTTTTACATTTTATCATCTCAACATAAATGAAGATGATTATGAAAACCTGAGTGTTTACAGGGCTTAAGACTTGTCATGAGCTGGTTAAGTGATGACTTTGTACACGTGTAACATTCACCATTCTACCCATGATTGACAACCACACTATTCAAAATTTTGGAACCCATTTTTTTTAATTGCCTAACGTTCGAGTGACCCTGAAATCTAGCTACGGCTTATACAACACCGCTTATCATGACCCTACTCAGGCTTCAACTTTTTAAGTTTCATAGCTTATGCCTACTCGTGAGTGGATTTACTCTTTACGTTTAAAGTTACTATAATTTCAGGTAATTCATGAGTGAAAATTCTAGGCAAAAACACTCGCATGGAACCCATATACTTTATATATGGATATTTTTGGATACTAACATCCACATAAAGATAATAAAAAAAATATATACAAGATTTAAATTGAATGTTTAGATTTTAAAAAAATTATATATTATATTATTACCAGTTCAAATCCGTTTTCGCTATTGGTTTTTAATACAGTTCAAGAGAAATTTGTTAGGAATATGATTATGAATACTAAGAAGAATGGGAGTAAAATATAAGGGTGGGGATCAGTCTACATTTTTTTAATCAACTTTTCGATACAATGACAAATTATAAACAGAATTTGTGAATTCGAATATAAATCGAATCCACGTCACATAAACTTCCGATTTCATTAGCAAAAAATTCTAAAGTACGTATTCAAATTACGTTGTGGTTTTGGGAATGGTGGCTTTTACTTAGAATTATAACTATTTTTTACAATCTCTTGAATTTCCAATATTTTAAAATTGTAAGAATACGCTCAAGATAAAATGATAACACCCAACGAGCGGTTACTGGTTACATGATTTCCTTTGTGGAAAAGGCTCGAGCTTCAGATTACAGACGTTCTGTAAAAGTCGAGACCACAAACAATAATGAATAACGAATTCTCGGGTCGATATCAAATATTCAGCATTAAATTTATACACCGTTTAAGTACTTATTCAGCTAGAATCGGATTACAATATTATTCGGTATTTTGTAGGTACGATTATTGTTTTCAATGGTACCTATGTAGGTTAGAGTATGCAGAGATGATGTCGATGTTTTATACCCTTCAACCAGAATCTTACCTAAATAACTCCATACATATACATACACATCGTACATAACTTTATACCTATTCCAATTCAATTTGAATGTTTACTTTTGAAACTCCACACATATACATACATATATATCCCTATACCTTTACCTACTAAAATATAATGCAAACTCATATAAATCTGCATACATATACATACATAATTCCATGCCTAAACGTTTTAAAATAGAATCAGATTATAATATTCTTAGAAATATTGTAGGTACAATTGTTATTTTCAAAGGTACCCATGAACATATCGTATTCGTACAAAAGAAAGTGACCAACTAACAAAACGTAAAATGTTCAGGAGGGCCATTTAAGTCACATTTGCTTGGCAAGAAAATAAACATCAATGCAGTTAGTCATTTTAACAAGTCAATAAATTATACTTCCAAGTCCTTTGGGATTTTTTTCAGGCAATATTAAGCTAGTAAGATATCAAATAGTCAATGATCATGTTTTTGTAAAAAAATGCACTTGATCACTTTCTCCTGTATGACTACGATATGTTCGAGTGAACAGAGATGATGTCTACTTTTTCATATCTTTAAACTAGAATCTATACCTATATAATTCCAGACATGTTACTTTATTCCTACGAGTATTATTATGTCGAAACGTGAGACTTCTATCAACCATTTCGTCTGGAATTCACAACTCTTTTACATACTCTGGAACCATATTATGAATTGATTTACACATGAGTAGACAGAGCTTATACTCAGCCCTTTCGGGAAAGCGTAACCAGTGCAGTTGGTGATGTATTGGAGTGATGTGACTGAATTTAGGATTGCCAAAAATGAGTCTCGCTGCACCTCTCAACGCTAATTGCAGTCGATCCATCTTATTGTTTGCTAGACCCGTGTATACGAGTATACCGTTACAATAATCGACTACTGCAACTACTACTACTGCAACTACTACAAAATACTACAAACGCATCTATGAATTGATGGGCAGTATCAACTGGCAAATTGCGAATACCCTTAATTTGACACTCTCCTTATCATCCATTGTTTCATTCATTCAAATCCTTATCCGCACCCCGGTGGTGCATAAGGTACTGCATCATACAAATGCAGTCTTATCTTGATCGTTCACACATGAAGGAAAGGTGATCAGCCCTCCGCTTCAGGTACCAGTCCGGGTAATATTGAATAAATATTAGCGTGAAAAAATCACTTCTATTTATTTGACCCCGCTGGGAATCGAACCCGGGACCTATGGAACCGTAGCCGAGCGTGCTGACCATTACACGACGGAGGCGGAGGCGGAGGTGTTTACTTTGTGTAATAGTCTTAATTTGCCAAAGCTGACATAAAACATTGATGTATTATTTGCTGATTTTAGTCTCAAGATAGAGATCAGAATTAAAAAAACACGCCCAGCAATTAATTAAGGTGTAATTATTTTATCGTTAAACCTTTGCGCTCTAAATTGTAATTGTATCATTATATGTAATGCATAAAATCTAATAATTAAAAGAAAAACGATTTTTTTTATTTACATGCAAGTATTTCGGCTCAACACACGCCATACCTAAAGAGCCGTAATACATTTAGTGAAAAAAAATGTTTGTATCTATGAAATAAATAAATTAAATTAAAAATTAAAAAATGGCGTCCCATAGGTGATATAATATGTTTCAATATTCTACAAATGTATTTATTTTAATAGAAAAAAATTTACATCGCGAGAAGTGGTACTCGTAAATTGGTATTGTGTGTATTTTAATATTTATTTATGTATTGAACGGCTAATGCCTTTAATATAATACATATATACAGTATCTAATATAAAAATATACTAATAGAGAAACAAATATGCCTTTTTTCAGGATGTAATCCGTCTGGAAACCCAGTACTGGACGCTGGTGGATATCCCAAAGCAGGAGAAGCAGGAGACAGTTCCAGCCTTCGTGCTGCGAGCTTGCGCCATCATGGAAAAGTCGCAGAAGTCCGGAGAAGGAGTGAAGACTTCTACAAAGCTGGCCGAGGAAGCTGCCGACAGGAGGGAGCGAATAGAGCGCCTCACTGGTATGCAAACAAAATCAACTGGTTACCAATTTAAAAACATATGTATATACCACCATTCCTTAAAATCTATGATATCCTTGATCATGTCCTTCGGCATTGTGTAGCGAGGAAACATTTGATAAACTTTGGAGTTTACGTAGTCCACACAATTATTACAAAATTAACCAGCTGCCTGACATAATATATTAAATAGATCCCATTCGGGGATCGTAAATAAATGATCTGAAAAGATACTTTATGGAAAGATATATATGTAGTGTTTAGTCATTTTTTCTTATTTTGTTTTTACCTTTTGTTTTTTTATATTTTCTCATTTGTTTATTTTCAAAACGCTTCTTACCTTATGTTTTTCTCATTTATTTCTTTTAAATATGCTTCTTGTGCCTATTTATTAAACCTGTTTATTGTTTTTATATGTTGCCATGTATTAGTATTTTTTTTGGTTATTTAAAAAATCTTTTTTGTTACTTTATTATTTGTGTTCCAGTCTTGTTAACCTTGATCCCATGTCCCAAAATGAGAAATAGAAATTACTCATCGGGAATATTATATGTATATATGACTTATGTATGTAATATGTTTTGAAATAAATAAATAAATTTTCAAACACCGTAAAGCGTCGAAAGGGCGTTTGTGCACTACCCGTAATTTTACCGTCCGGCAGTCCGATTTTGAAAAATGAAAGCGAATACGACAGTTTAGCGTGATCGAATTTACGCGCAACAAGTACATGCACCGATCTAGATCACCGATCCGAAGAAAGATGGACAAAAGCACAAGCAGATCATCGTTTTAAAACGCTAACTGACGTGCCGGATGGTAAAATTCCGTGTAATTCCGTGTAGTACACAAACGCCCTAACACGTGTCACAGTAAATTTTAAGAAATAGTGGTATTTACCAAGTAAAACTTAAATTTAAAATGGAAAGATTTTACCACAAAGTGACTGCCGAATCAATTGATGAACAAAATTAAACAGCCTCACATATATTGTATTATTGATATCTCAATAAAGATGAAGAAGAAGAGGGAAGTCTGGGTATTTATAGGGCTTACAACTTATCATAGGCTGGTTAAAGTGACCGCTTTTTACAACGGTAATATTCACCATTACACCTACGATTGACAAGCGCCTTGCTAAATTTTCGGAAGTTGCATTTTTCCTTCAATTTAAACCTTCTTTCACATGTCGGAATGATCGGCGGGTGTGTACGAGGAGATGCATGAATGTGAAAGAGGCGAAGAATGTTTGCAAAGACAGAGCGGTATGGCATTCTGTTCTCTCTGCCTACCTCTGCGGAAAAGCGGTGTGGTGGTTAGTTAGTTTTAGTTGGTTTATATTACAAATATTATTTTTTTGGTTGCAGATATGACAACAGCCCAAATCGAAACTGAGAATACACAGATGACAAATGATTTGTACCGCTTACTGAAGAAGTACTCCGGCCTGAGGAATCTCATCCGCGAACTTAAGGTAATTTTCCAAACATTAAAAAATAACCTAGGACTTACTCTACTCAGATGGTATAAACAATCAACGAAGCTTTATTCCCAAGATATATGGTATTTACTTTGAAAATCAGTCTGCCCAGAATGCACCATCAATAGTTTATCCTATGCTAATGTCTGCCCTAAGCCTTGCCTTGTAAGTTACGATCAAGATAACATTGTGTAATATGATGCATTTAATATTTTAATATTATAAATTATACTATGATGATTTTTATTGTATTTTTATTATTTTTTTTATTTTTTTATTAACATAATTTGTATACATTTATTTAAAGAACAATTTCAAACATATTTTTAAAAAAAATTAAATAAAATTGCTGAGACCCACCAAGCCACCTTGTGTGTCTTGTCGGTGGAGTTCTTTTGGCATACATTATTATTGTTTTTAACCATTTTAACCTAATATACACACAAAAAAAGAGATAAAAATTAAGAATATAAACTATTTTACAATTTTAATAAAATTATGTCTTGATCACTTTCCCATTCCTTTATTTTGCCTTTGTTCCATATTTTATTTTGACCTTTAACATCCTTCAGCAACAAATTAAAAATGTTCGGAACGATATATTGCAGTGTTCGACTCCCATATTTATTGTTAATTTGTATAAAGAAATGTAGCTAAGCTCAAATGCACACAGCGATCTATGGTATAAGCCTTAGACAGAATAAGAAATGAGGAAATTAGGAGAATAATTCATAACTTAATAACGTTTTTGAATTCGATAGCCCACATAAAAAAGAGGTATTTTTTTATAAGCGCCTTATTAACAAAGGTTCTTCGTATGATGTTAAGCTTTTAATTATTTACCAGACAGCTTCACATAAAATACAATGATGAATGATTAATCTACAGTGATCATACAACAACCAGACTTTTGATTATTAAAATGTCTGTAATAATTCACTCTCCTATCATACTGCATTCAATCTCCTTATCATAGTGGTATTACTTTGCGTAATATCATTTTTATAAGCACTTATTCGTGATGAATGATAAGGAGAGTGTTATATTACCATACCATAAAGTTATCAATGCTTTTAATGTACAAAATAAATGTATGTAATAATTGTTTTCATTGTTACTGCTTTCAGTCGGACTACGTAAACTCCAAAGTTTATCCAATGTTTCCTCGCTACACAATGCTGAAGGACATGATCAAGGATATCATTCACGATCCAGACTATATGGAAGTCTGCCACGAAGTGGACTCCTAGTCTTTGCGCATCCTCCAATCTTTTCTGTGCTCCATTGTACTATACATTGACACGTATAACCGATAAAAGTCAGATCTGTAGGAACTCTACATTACTTGTAATTTTCCACAGAATTTTCTTTGTAAACAAGAAGAAAATGTTATTTTTGTTCAATAACTTTAGAGAAAATAATGCCTGCCTTTATACATACGCGCTTTATGTGTCACAATTGTACATGTCCATGTTGTAGTTTGGGATAAACCACATTAAAAAACGCGGTCAAGGTGCGGATGACTAATAAAAAGTAACGCATGTTTAACCTGCCACTTTTAATAACCCACATTTTTCAGTCTTACATGAGCTAAATTGCGAAAACTTTCCCACTAAAACGCGTTTGTCTAAACGCAGCAATTGCATATGTAGTAGCAGTAGTATTCTGGGCAAAACGTAATAAAGGATGATCATTTGGACCTCGTTTCCTGAAAATAACTACGGGAAATCAATTTGAAGCGTGCTTTTTGTAGTATAGTTTATACAACGCTATTACATGCGATGTTTTCTCTGTTATATAATGATTTTCTTGTAATTTTTGACTTAAGTAATATTATTTTCAAGCCATTTAATTTAGAAATATTTTTTCTACTATTTTTACATCTTAAACAGTCTAACTACTACTCAAGCTTAATTTCAGTAACAAAAACTTAACTTCTTTTACCCATATCCTCTTTTATTTGTTATCGTGTCAATATCACAAACCAATGGAAAGCACAGATGCGTCCAATAACTATTATTATTTTCATACATCCATTTACATAATATCTAAGTGAATGAGGGTATTATTAATAGTATTTAAATATTTAAAAAGCTTTTTAGAAATCTTCATCTTTTTAAATTTTTCAAACTTTGAAAAGCTCTGCTAATCGAAATTAATATCAGTTTTTTATTACTATTAAGCTCTTGCAAAAAGATTGTTGATTTTATTAAAATTACATGTTAATTATTCAAATAACATGTTATAACCAAATTATTTGTCGGAAATATCAGAATATATTTATATAACATAATAACATATTTTATTCCATTAGACACGTGACAGGAAGCGATTGATAAGACCAAGAACACAGGGTGTATTTAAAAATTGTAACGTTTAATACAGAGATGGAATGTTTCGTAAAAAATATTTCTTTGAAACGATAAGGTCTAAAATTCAATCGTATCATTGTATGGTATTCGCCTAAAGGAAAAATATTTTTATAAAACACTTTTGGACCAACTAATGAATTTAATTTTCATGCACCTTTCTTGTCACATTTTAATTTATTTATTTAACAATTTTGCGATTGCATTCTGCACATATCTTTTGAATATTATGATTTCAAATTTTCACTTAAAAAATATCAAGAACACACGTCAAAATTTACATATCTTTATAAATATTTCTTTGTTTTTTTTAGCATACATACATAAATATAAAAATTACGTATCAATGTTGACTGAAAAGTAAGACCAAATTTTACAATCTTTGTCAATATTAAAATTTATTTTGTAAAATTTTTCATTCCTTAAATCGTAAAAAAATGTATTGAAGTAATGTTATTAATTTATAATCATCATCTCATTTATATTTTCTTGAAAACAAAAGTTTTACGATAATTTTACAGTACTTTTATATATGAATACTTACGCGAAAACTTATCTGGTTTTGTGTAAAAAGTTAAAAAGCAAAGAGACACCAGTATAGTCTGCCATCTATGGGCAAGAGAATAAAACAGTATGAGCTGGTGTGCGGAATTTAAAATTTTGGTTCTGAAAGTTGTCATCCTGTTCTGTAACTCATTCCGCTTATTTTTAATTGCATTTCATATGTGTACCAGTATATTTAAATGTATTATTAAGTAAATTTAATTTTAAAATGTAATATTTTTTACTTAAACCAAGGATGTGTTATTTCTTTCAAAGATGGCGGCGATTAAAATTTTGTAGATGCCACCCAAAAATATTAATACATATTTAAATATTTGATTTACGTATTCGTATAATAATAAAAAAATATTATGACGTTTCAGAGTGAAATATGACAAAAAACGTAATAATTATGGTTTTTGCACGTTACGATTTCATTTATATTATCGTAATATTTAGAGCAATAATGCTTTAACGCTTTGTGTGATGAGTATAGAAAAGTCATCGTAACAAACATTTTGCTTTTAAGGGGTGCCACAACGGAGCACTTTAATAGATATTTATTTTATCATAAACTTTTTATATTCGAATGATATTTGTATAAAATTGGACCCATCAAAATGTTTAAATAAGATCATCGTAAATAAAATTTCATTCATTTATTCCCCATTCTATTTTATGTATTTTTAAAGTATTTTTTATACTACTTGTATTAATATAAATTATTTTGAAATAAAAATGTAATTTTTAAATTTTCATTAAGGCCATTTTACTCTCATTGTGCCACTCCATGTTTAATGTTTAGTATTTTTTATAACGTCACAATCACATCTGATTCCATTTTAAGAAGGGTCATAACTGGCAAATGTTTTGTTTTACTGACAATCATTTACTTGATATGAGTCGCATTTGTTTTTAGTCCTTTATTATATAACACTACCTTTAAATCTTACTTTTAATTAATCAAAATGCATGAGTATAATATATATGTAAGTAAGGAGTTTATGGTCAAATAAATATTTATAAAAAATATTACTTTGTGGTGCCCCTTAAACATTCAAGCATACTAAAATATGTATTTGATTGCAAATAAAAAACAACTCTTCCACAAAATGCTTACTATTTAGCTGTTATATTATGTTGAAAAAACTATGCTACATTCAAAATAACTGCTTTTGCCGGTAATAAACCATAGTAATGTAGAAATTCCAGTTCAGTCACCGGTTTGAATAAGGATTGTGGATTAAACTAGCTACACACAATAAACTCACTGTCCTTCCTTGTATTCTTACTACTCTACTCTCTGTTTCTATGTATTAAAATAATTTGCATATTGCATAAGTGTTGTAATCATAAATGTACTGTAAGCTTTTAACCTTTGGCTAAGTTAAATGTTGTGCCGTCATGATGTATTAACCAAAGTAACTTTTGTAATAATATTTACCTATGAAATAAACATTTATCGCATAATCTGCATGATCTAGTGATGTCAAAAGCTCCAAGTATAACATAGAATATTAAACACAGTATATTAAAAAAAATAGATTTAAGATAAATTTTGGCCTGAAGTATTGCTGTGTTTGAAACACGAATAATTTATGTAACGACATTTAAAAAGAAAAACATGCTTCAGACCAATGTATTTAAAATTTCACCATAAAATGGTATTTATAAAACTATAAAGTACGTATATCGATAAATTTAATCAATATATGTTTTCATGTTAGTTGAAGTTATCATAATCAAACTATTATGCTTAAACAGCCAAATAATTTTTAAATGTATAACATTTATTTTTTAACATTCTTGTATTTCATAAGAATTGTTTGTAGGACCCATCAAGCTACATAAAGTGGCTTGACGCGGTCGAGTTCTTTTTCTACATGTTTTGCTTTATTGATATTGTATTTCTATATAATAAGTTTATTTTTATTTTTATTTGATTACTGCAAACACATAAGATGAAAGAAAAACTATTATTCAATTCTCAATATGTTAACTCTTGATAACTTACCTTTATTTTGCTTATATCAAATATATAGCCATCTTTCTATATAAACTGAAATAGAATATAAAATATCTACTAAAGTCCTCTTCCTCCATGGTCCAGCGGTAAGCAAGTTTGGGTTTGCGGGGAAGTCAAAATAAATATATGTGACTCTTCACTCGAATACTTTTTACATCATACCATATTGTATACACTTGGGTCTCTTTTTATGCGATAGATACGTTCTACGGGTAGTCGCATAAAAAAAGACTTGAACTACATACAAAACTGGATGATGGGTTCCAATATTTTTAAAAACCACATAACTTCAAATCAATATGATGAAATGTATTAAAAATCGCATTATAAAGTTTATATCAAAATTATAAAAATAAAAACAGAAGAGGTATTTCCATAACTAAATATTCACATATGGGAAATCGTTTTTGAGATAAATCTTTAATCCAAATTACAAGTGCTTTTTCTGTTTTTTTTTCAAATAAAGTATCTCTTGAATACAATGTCAGATTTGAGCTTCCTTTGTGCCAGTGACACAATCACACTTTAACGGTTGTAACCTGCATTAGTCTAAATTTTTGATTTTTTTATGCGAATTTGCATTAAAAAGACTTGAACTACATACAAAAATTAGGGATAGATTCCATTACATTTGAAATTTGTTTAACTTCAAAATCGCATAAAAAAGATTCGCATAAAAACTAGCCTAGACCCGCACCCGAAGTACAGGAAAAATCATTTTGCCTGCACATGATTTTCGATCATTGTAACACTGCATTTATGTAACATTGTGCACCATTGGATGCGTATGAGGTAAGAAGACAAATATCTAGATAAAATACCTGGAAAAATGGTGTTTTCCAATTATATTTATAATATATAACACGTCTCCTTAATTTGAATGTCATTGATACTCATCTTCTTCATACATCTTTAATATTAGAAATAAAATACATAAAAGTTCTTTCAACGGGTATACCTATCAGTATATTGGTTACAAATATAAATATACACATGTAACGTTGTCGGTGTTATGTCTGCTTATATGCCTGTAGTGTAGTCCTGCGTGCCAAATTAAAAAAATATATATATGTTTAATGTTTAATGTACCTAAGCTATATTTGTCACAATACAATGTAACATGTGTGCTGATCATAAATGTTGTGCTTGACCTCTCCTTTATATGTTTCTTACATTATAGGTAAAACATACTCATACTAGACAGCTGGTGAATCGTACAAATGTGCATTATTTACGTAATATGTATACAAGAAGTACTGTGTATGCACTATGATTTGCGCTACAATCGTAGTGTAGACAACAGCTAGTGATTCACACAAATGTGCACTATTTACATCATATACAAGAAGAACTGTGTATGCACTTTAATTTGCACTACAATTGTAGTGTAGACAACAGCTGGTAACTCATACAAATGGGCACTATTTTCATCATATACAAGAAGTACTGTGTATGCACTATAATTGGCACTACAATTGTAGTGTAGACAACAGCTAGTAATTTATACAAATGTGCACTATTTACATCATATACAAGAAGTACTGTATATGCACTATAATTTGCGCTACAATTGTTGTGTCCACACATTGTGCAGTGACTAAAATTACATTTAATATATGTGTTTTAATTAATGTTCTTAAATTAGTTTATAATAAATTTATCTATTTGTACAATGTATGCTTAGAAAATCTTTCATATTTCTTGTTCTGATGTTTAAAGCTACATTGATGTATCAACTGGGTTTATAATAACTATGAGTAAATGTTTTCAAAATGCTACTCTCCATTTATTACATACAAAATTTGTGTGAATTTCATATTTCAATAAACAATACTACAGTATTTTATAATATATACTCATTTAATGATTGAAACTGGGTATATAAAAATAACTCTTCATTTATTGGTACAAGAACACAATATGCATTGATACTATAACACAATATGTATACTCCAATGTTCTGCGGTTCCATCAACACTGGATATGTTTTTTTATTATTAAAAAATAAAACATAGAAATCTGACATTCTAACAGAAACAATGAAAATTTCAATTCAATTCGAACAAATATAATAATTTTAAAAATCCATAGAGAGTTCCGTACAGTTCTAAAGAGTTGGAGTTCAAATATAGGTTCATGTTATGGAGTTCAAAATTTCCAGAAAAAAGGAATAATTATATTAAAAACTATGGTTAAATTATACATAATAAGATAAAAATAAGATTATATATTACCTGTATGTATTTGTGTATTTATTAGCAGAAGATAACATGTTTTATTCCGCTATGTAATGCCAGTGAGTGTTCGTATAAATATAAAAGATGTATTTTATAATACGTTACACATTGATTTTTATGGTGTATTACAAAAAATATGTAATGTGAAAGTGTAATATTAACACTTTGATTTTTAAATATTGTAATGAGGATAATACTGCATAAGGTCCGAGTTTAATTCCCAAACGCGTAGAAAAATCATGTGTTTTCACAATGATAACACATAATTAACAGCATTAGTCCAAAACAACCCCATATCCAACAGTAATTGCAATGCTGGGATTAAGGAAAATTCTGTTAGTGATAAAAAGAATATTATATTCAGAATGCATCATTCCCACTTTGAGTTCTGCATTGACAAACTTAAGTGTTTTTTTTTGCATTGGAAAGAAAAAAACGTGTCTGTTGAAACGTGTCTCAGAAGGTTGCTAACTGACATCTCTTGTTAAAACTGTAAAACACTGCATCCCGTCAGGGAAAGGCAGAGATGATAGAATACCGTACAATTCTGTTTTTACAAACATTCTTGACTCTTCTCCACTCATGCATCTCTTCATACATACCCACCAATTATTCGGACTCCTGGCTTGTTTACATTCATCTATTGGAAGTACTTGATCGTAGCAAGTTTTCCTTGGTTTTTTTCTGATCTATTTTCCTCAACTAGATTTGCCTCATAAACTGTTATTTTCATACCCATTAGTTCCACATGTCTAAACTATCAAACCATCGTCATCCTTTCTTAATTGTGCAATAGCATTTTATCTAAGAAATAAAACATTTAAAAAAATAACTTTTTCCGCCTTAATTTACTCAACCAGTTATGGTGTTCCTCGTTATCGACATTATCAGACTGGTCTGATAATTTCAGTAAGTAAGTCTACATTGGTCATTCAGTCTGATATTGCATGGTTGAAATGAATTTTGTGTTATTAAAAAATGGCAACAGAGGCTAAGGTATTATTTCTTCAGGTAAGTTTGTCGAAACATAGCTTTAAAAAATCCCGCAAAGCAATCTCAATAAATCATAATACAATAAACGCAAAAAGGCTAAAAACAGTTTTTTCAAATGAATGTTCAATGTATTTTATAATAGTTAAGATTTAACTGAAAAGTTTAATTGTATTTGTAACTATTTATCTGTAACTGCTACGTACAATAATAATTTGTATTGTTTATCATACATGTACAACTGTAGAACCGTGTGTATTAGAATATAACATTGGCCTGCTAAGTAAAAACACAGTTCTTATGCTAATCACAAAATATCCATAATTATAAAATAAGAATTGCTGTAACATTTAAGTTTTTACCCCCTTTATGAATAGTCTCATATTTTCTAGTAAATTACCGACACTCCATAACCATGATACAAAAACCAATATCAAAACCGCCGCCTTCTGTTATGTTTAAAGATATTTTCAATGACCATTGATATTCGTACTAACCGGTGCAAAATTTCATAAATTTTCTCTTGTGTATTTGTAGTTCTATTTTTTAACACTTATGATAAACAACCCTTTAGGAATAACAAGATCTTTATCATATTAGTTTACACTAACTGTTTGAATGTATGGTTTTTAACATGCATGTTTTAAATCTAGATATAGTTTTGAAAACAGTGTGATTACTGATTAATTAAAAAAATTATGAAAATGGATTGTGGAAAAAACACGTATTACAATACATCCATTAACTATAATGAAAATTTCAGTCAACAACTATTGCCATCAATCGACTTCAGAACCGCTAAATGAGGTTGCATTTGAAAGAATTTTGCTTTGGTGAACGTCAGATTTTCACAGCATTGTAGACATAGTGTATCCAGGAAACGCATGTTCAAAATCAATGAATTGTAGACATCGCTCACTCCTTTCAAGAACGTCATAAATCAGAAAACCTCAATTTTCAGTTGTACATGTTTTCGGAATGCCCAGAAAATATACTATATCCCAGCATAGAGGCATATTTTTAACTTAATATTTACCCGCTACAGGGCAGAAAGTGTTGTTTTTGCATTTTGAAGAAAAGGTATTGTTTAATTATTTTTTTAAACAAACTTAATATTTTTCAAATGCATAAAAAACCTTCAGGTTTTACCAAAAAAGATCTGTTGCACAGTGAAAAGTTCAATCAGTGGCTTGATATTTGTTTTTAATACATTGTGTTATATTTTTAAACTTTACCAAACGTTCTCCAGAAAAATCAAGTTTTTTGATTTATGACGTTCTTGAAAGGAGTGAGCGAAATATCAATATATGTAATGATATGAATTTTCAATTCTTACATAAAATATATTTTGTTATTACATATTGTGTTTTTACTTAGCACGGCAGTATATGTATCAGTTTTTAATTATTTACGTAGTAAATGTATTGGTAATGTTGTGTTATCACGATAAGCATGTAGGTTTTTTTTAATACTGATTTTCCACGATAATAATAAGATGGAAATAGTGATTTCTCATTTGAAACTTTCACTAAGACATGCGTTGGCCGATGAAGATTTATTTAAAACCTAAAATTAAAATGGAAAATATATATGTATCATTGTGCTTATAAAAATAAAGACATAAAACTTTTTGGAAGGAATTAATAATATCCTATCCTTTTTTAACATAAAGCTATAAGTAAAAATACCTCAAGAACGCACATGTTTTGTTTTACACAATATATCATTAAGATAACCGTTTACATTGACCAGCGCTTGTATTTAAGTTTATAAATGTATTTGAACATAAGCATATTATTGTAATCTAGGATAAATGTGTAACTGTATGTTTTATATAGGCAAACAGATATGTTAACTGGTGTAAAATGCTTGTTGAAAATATTTAAATAAATTTAAAAATTTGTGGAAAAGTTGTGTTTTGTTCTTCATCCCACCTTTTAAGTGTTTAATTACCTGACAATAAGAATATCAATGATCTATTAGACCATGCGAGGCCGCATGCAACCCGCGGCCCGCGGGCTGCATGCGGCCTCGACGCCCTTACGTGCGGCCCGCGGCCATGTATAAAGAATAAATTTTTAAACCAGTGATATATTTTTGATACACGGCTAGATGCATCAACAAAAATTATGCCCTCAAGTACTCTATGAGCCAAGTCATGCATGTTGTTATAAAAACAGTGAACAATATCCATTCGCACGCTCTTCAGCATCGCCAATTTAACGCAATCTCAAAAAATCTCGAAAATCAGTTAAAGTGTGGAACTTCAACTATTGAATTAGATTTAGAAAAATTAAGTAAGCGAAGAGAAACTCAAATCTCAAACTGAGTGGTCATTTATAAATTGGTTTTTATTAAAATAAAAATGTTAATATTGTTTGATTTATGTGTCCTAATTAATAATATTGATTGTTAAAAATTTTCAAAATATTAATTACTATACTAATATATTTTTTGTTGATTCATTGTATGTTTTCTACTCACTTCTGGTCGTAGTAATATTTTCTTCACAATTACCATGATTTTGCTTTCTGATTACCTCCGCATTAAAATTATTTTTACTTACTTATTTGTACTTACAAAAAATCAATAAGTATGAAATACGTTATTTTAAAAAAATTCTAATGTCTCTATGTGGCCCTTGGGAAAATTTTAAGTCATCGATGCGGCCCGGGATGCTATTTGGGTTGGCCAGGCCTGTATTAGACTATTCACCGCCATTACTACCAGGATGTAAAGAATCAGGATGTAAAGATCACATCAAATTTCTATGTGGTGGCTGAATTGGCCCTCTGTACTCCACTGCTGGATATAGGCCTGTTCCTCTTCTTTCCATTTGCTCCAATCGGTTGCTGCTTGCAGCTAGTTTTTACCCCCCGCAGTGACTATGTCATCGGACCATCGCTTTTGTGGTCTTCCGATACCTCTTTTGTCCTCCTAAGGATCTCCATCGTAAAATTCTTGGGGTCCATCTTGTGGGGTCTTGTCTCGTAATATGTCCTGCCCATTAGAGATTAGAGTACAAAAAATTACAACATATAAATAAACCTATGCTTCAAAGGATAAACAAATGGTATGAAATAGGTAATTAACAATTATGTATAGGTACTGCAATCATATGTTGGTACTTAGTCTAATAGTGTAATCGTTTCACATGGAAATAGTGAGAGTAATATCTATAGTTTATTTATTTCAAAAACTAAATTTGACTGGCAGTGCACAATAAAGTCCTGGTTTCAATCCTAATACATGGAAGTGAAAAATGGAACTGGCAAAAGAAGGATGAGAGTAGAATGAATGCAGTCAAAATATGGTCCCTGAGACTAATGTGTGCCTAAACAATTTATGATAGATGTTCAAATAGTCGTATAAGGAAAGAATGCAAGACTGACATAAGTAAAATTGATAAAAAGGTGTGTTGAGATGGTTGAAGAAAAAATTAGTGGAGAAAGATCAATTAAACAAATTTATGAGGCAAATATTGTTGGAAATAGGAGCAGAGGAAGAATGCTAAAACTTGTCATGATCACGTTTTTCAAATACTTGGGCATGGTCAGGTCTGGAGTCGGAATATGAGGAGATGCATGAATGTGGAATTGGCGGAGATTGTTTCCTAAGACAGAGTGGTGCGGCATTCTATTCTCTCTGTCTACCCGTGCAGTGTGATGGTCATTTATTATTACCTAGAAGGTTATTTTTTGGATTGTTAAAAGTTTTATTTTTTTTTATTTAAACCTTACCAAGATAGAATGGGTAAGTATGTGACTATATTGTTATTTTAAAGATAATATTGGAAATTAATTTTATATGTTTATAAATTTCTTGCCTTGTAAATTTTGGCCTACTGAGCTTGGTAAACGATCTATACGTATAAGGTCCAGTAAAAACATTTTGTTTTTTTTGAGCACTTTAGGGTTGCTTGAATCATTTATATAAATAAATAATAAAAAAAATTGAAATATTTAGAAAGCACCATCTATGTATTAGTTCTATGAACAATCAATTGAATTAACAACAATGCGACCTGTTTGAATTTGGCTTAAAGCTTTGCTAAAAAAATTACTTATATTTTCAACCGCTAGATGGCAAGAAGAGAATAAGAAATCTCAAATCCCTTCGCACATGTCAGTTGCCATGACTACAGCAGCGCTTCTACCGGCGCGGCGGCCGTTAAAGTTTACTTCCAAACTGTAATACAAAAATCGTATTCCCGCGCGGAGAGCGGACGAGCGTGGTGGTATTTGAGTGCTGCGATGGCGTCTTTATACGAACGAGACGAATATAAATTAAAATAAATAAGTTTTAAAACTACCCGATTTCCTCATTACCGCGAAAATGTGTTCTTCGATGTATATAAATAACATGCTGTTTTTAAAGTGTTTGTTACAAATTAATATTGCGCCAACCTTTTTATAAAGTTTGAATGAAAAGTGGTTGAATACGAAACAGTGTTGATTGTTTTATTAGCAGTTTGAGGTGAGAACAATTAAAATGCAATACCTGTAGTATTGTTTCATCGTGTGCGACTAATTAAATATTTTTTAATAGTAATATACCGTTCAAATGATTCCTTTTTGATGTTTGCCGGCTGTTTTTTTTTGTGAATCGAAATGCCGTTCGTTCTGCGTGTGGTCGAGCCGAAGTACTTATCGAGAACGAGTTTGCACGACGAGCACGGAGTTGCCAAGGTGAAGGATGATGAGTTGCTAGCTGTGACCAACTGCACCCTTAGCAACGCTCTCAAGCAACTTGCTTCCCTGGTCGTTCTGGCCAACGACATCTTCAGCGACTTGACGATCCAGCTCAACGACGTCGCGGAGAGATCCAAGTGCCTGCAGGTCAAAATCAACAAAGTCAGCGAAAGAGTCGAGCTGTACGACCCCAAAAAAGTACCAGTCCGTAAGTAAAATTCAAATATATTAATTAAAATAAAAAAATAAGTAAAAAATCAAGAAAGGTGTGTTGAGATGGTTTGGACATGTGGAACGTATGAGTGAGGAAAGAACGGTAAAACAAATTTATGAGGCGAATGTAGTTGGAAAAAGAAGCAGAGGGAGACCGAGGAAAACCTGCCACAATCAGGTATGTCAAATACTTAAAAGCGGCCGGGCCAGGAGTCGTAATAATCGTCGGGGATGTATGAGGAGATGCATGAATGTAGAAGAGGCGTAGAATGTTTGCAAAGACAGAGTGGTGTGGCGTTCGATTCTCTCTGCCTACCCCTGCGGGGAAGCGGCGTGATGGTTAGTTAGTTAGTTAGTTAGTTAGTTAAATAAATAAAATAAAAAAGTATAACACCATTTTATCATGTTTTGAATATTGAAAACATTACCTTTGTGGATCATATTGATATATTATTTTGAGAAATAAAAAGACTTTGTTTTTTGATCCACTCACACTCACTCAAAATGTGAGTGGATCAAAAAACAAAGTCTTTTTATTTCTTAAAATAATATACCATTTTATCACGTTAGTAAGATTCGACGTTTTGTAATGTTTTCGATCGTTAGAACCTTACATTTCTTTTTATTGTTTTTTTTTTTGGCTTTTTCGAAGTGGCGAAGAATGTTTGCAAAGGCAGAATGGTGTGGCGTCCTATTCTCTCTGCCTACCCCTGCGGGAAAGCGGCGTGATGATTAGTTAGTTTAGTCAATTAGGAGTGGGAATGTGTCTGATAGAATACAGATGACGTAAGTAAATGAGCCAAATTTAAAGACTGCCTTGCCATATAGAAAAGGACACGGAGGATGTTACGAAAGAAAAATGAGTGTAGAAAATGGAATAGTTATGGCACTCGGGGTTGCATATCCGTACTTCAACAATCTTGTGCAAACTACCTCGAAGGTGTCCCTTGAAGAATAGTACTTAACTTTGTATTTTATAACCGATAATGCAAAATACCTAGTAGGTTCATATATGTTAAGTGTCTGAAATATCGAAGGAAAAAAATGGTGGCTTAACACCGTATTTACTAAAATTCCTGGAATTCTTCCCGGAATTTTTACTTAAATTACTCAATTATCTACCTCCAACCCTAAACTAGTCGTTAAAAATACATTTTGACAATATTATAAGCGTTAAAAAAGACCCCATCTGAAAGAACCTACTTATTTACCTTTTTTATTTCAATCGCCTACCTTCAAAAACGGATAATTATTTTAAAAACTAGTCTGATGATGCCGGTAACGACGAAACGCGGTTACTGGTCAGATAAAATAAATATAGAAAAAGCTGTAAAGTTGTAGTATTATTTTTATAAATTTTAAATGCATTTGTTTGTCAAATCATTTTCACAATCTTCTTTTCCAAATTAAATCGCTGAAATGGCGCTGTATAAATTATACACCATTATTATTAGTATTATTATACGTAAAACAAATAATTACATTCTCATTAATTCCTAATCGCTCATCGTACCCTTCTTTGTTCTTTCTTCTCTCTCTACAACTTTTTCGCTAAACCCCTTTTCTCCGTATTTATTTTCATGACGAAAAATACATACATATTTGATTTTTCCCAAAGTGAGGATACATATTAGGAAATCCATGAATGTGGAAAAAAATATGAATGTTTGCAAAGGGTTGTGTGGCGTTCTATTCTCTCTGCCTACCCCTGTGGGAATGGGCTTGTTAGATAATTAGTTCTTGGTTATATGGTATTTTTTAATCATTATCTTCATCTTTGAACAATTTTAATAACATACCACCTAGGTTGTCCCAGACCGTTCACACCAAACTGCTTAGGAAGTCGATTGGAAGTTATTGCTTCATATAAATAACTCCATTAATGAACTAATAAAAAATAATTAATTATTCTATACAGGATTTAGAGGAATACATATATCGTCGCATTCAAAATATCTCTAACTGACTTTTGCTGGAACGACTCAAAACATAGATTATCGATATCATTTACATGAATTAATTTATCGATTGAATGACTTGATATCAATGATATTAATATTAATTTATGTATTTCGTGAAGTGTCTAAAACATGCCATTAGATTTTTAGATACATGTACCTTGATATCTACAGAAAAATATCGGTGAAGATGTCTTGGGAAAGCGTTGAACCATAGGTTCCCAAACTTATTTGACCCATGGGCCCCTTTCAGACACAAAATTACACAAGGTCCCCCTGAAAATTTACCTTTTTAAAAATTTGTTTAAAACAGAAAAATTTAGTGAATTTATTATTTATATATTTTTTAAGAAATTATTTTAATGTCATAAATAAGATACGTGGACGCTTAAATTGTTGAGAAATTAATATTTTTAACAAATTTTAAGTGATTTTTATCATAAACTTTGATATATAACAAATTTGAGAGGTTGATACATCGTTAATTTCATTTTTTATCATTATCTTCATCTTCAGTGTCGGGTTGTGGTCCCGTGGTTAGTGTCTCGTACTTTTGAGTCATAGTTTCTCGATTCGAACCAACTCTACCATAATTTGATACCTTTGTTCTCATTATTTGATGTTTCTAATAATGAGCCGCTTGGGCTCACAGAAATAGTCTTTTTTTTAAATAATAAAAACACAAATATTTAACTTTTTAACGATTATAATAATAAACATATATTCTATAATATTATAGAATCTATTAAATTAACACCTCACGACCCTCTGTTTGCTTCCCAGGCCCCCCTACTCTCGCAGGGCTAGAAATACCCCCTCAGCTCTATCCAGGGCCCCCTGGGAGGCCAGAGGGGGCACTTTGGGAACCTAAACGTTTAACTAATGATATATGTAGAAAATATTATGTTTACGTAAAAATTTAAACAAATTTGTGTACCTTTTCCAAAATATTAATTCGGAATTATTCGAAATTATCTTCTTAAATATTTTGGGTAACGCCGGGATGGCTTTATAATATTTTTACAACGAACGTTAAAACCTGTTTTGAAGACGGACGGATTCCTCTTGCGGACGAGACTCACGAATCACGAACCGACTAAGCCCAGTTACCAATCTTCAATTTACAATCTACAAACTACCCGGTTATTAGAATCACTGACTTGGCAGATTATAAAATCCCCGAGAGAGATGGACGACCTGCGAAATTGGCCGTTTGCATAATGAGACGAGCGCCATTTTATTTTTACACCAAATTTCTCGCAATGCTCTTTCTTTGAATCGTTAGCGTAAAAAAACTTAACTAACTAATCATTAAAGACGTAATTTTCTTTAAGGTCTAACTCACAACAATTGAATTCTTTACGCGTCCGGCTACGCGGAGAGCCTGTCGCCACCTCACGCTTGATTAGAATATGTATATATTTTGTGGAATATACTTATATTGTTTTTTTGTTGTTGTTTTTTTTTTAATCATATACTTAAGTATGCTGAAAAAATATTTATTTATCTATTTTTTAACTCCTTACTCCTCACCTTTCAATAACTCTTCTTTTCAAAGGCATTTATTTATTTCGAAGTAAAATATACTTTTTCAATTCAAAAACGGTGTTTTAAGAGAAAAATTTAATTACGTCAAATCTTACCCGAGATCAAAGGCGTTGCTACTTAACATATAGCTCACTCCTTTCAACAACGTCACATATAAAAAAAACTTGATTTTTCAGGGGATTCTCTTTAAAGTTTACAAATATAATTAAATGTATTAAAAATAAATATCAAGCCACTTACTTATTGAACTTTTTACTGTGCAACAGATAACAGATCTTTTTAGGTAAAACCTGAATGTTTTTCATTAACAAAATAATTAAACAATACCTTTTCTTCAAAATGCAAAAACAACACTTTCCTGCCTGTAGCCGTTGAATATTAAGTTTAAAATATGGCGCTTTTGCTGGGATATATATTGTACATATATATAGTACATTTTCTAGGCATTCCGAAAACATGCACAATTGAAATTGACGATTTTTGATATATGACCTTGTTGAAAGGAGTGAGCGATATGTAGGGCCTTAAGTATTATTTTCAGTATTGACTTTTATACAACATTAACACTATTTAATATTGCCCAAGTCGGTACGCCTAAATATGATAAAATTAAAATGTTGTTTTAGTGGATGTTGACCGTAGAGAGGATAACCTAAAAACGGAACTGTGTATTTACCTGATTTTGTGTATTATTCCTGTTCCTCGTGCTTCCTTTGTTTCCGCTCTCGTTCGTCTTTTGTTTTGTCTGATAACAAATAGAGGTGTGCATACTCTGCTTCTCACGCAGTGCATACAGCAGTCATGGGTAACCTTTCCTAAGTCTGGGTCCAAATTATTATTTTGTACAGATGTACACATATAAAAGGTAAATACATAATATTTCCATTGAGTTATTTGAATCATAATTTCGGACAGTGTTTTATAAGGTAATTTTTTACAAACAATACTATAAATGACATAATTTGAATATTTATAAAAATAATGAAATAATTACAAAAATTTGTTTGAAGATTGGCCTTATACTTCAATTAAAAGGTCATCAATATGGGCGTTGGTATTGCTCGAGGATAATCGCATAGAATTTTCGAGATTTTCATCTGTTATCCTAATTTTTTATTTAGTGTGTTTCATTCTTTAAAAAAACTGTTGACACGTGAATGTGCTGTCAAAAAAAAAATCTGTCAACCGCGTAAATTTGTAAATACTTCGCCGAGATGATTGAGGGTTGGACAAAATAGCTCGGCAGGCCGGATCCAGCCCGCGGTCCACTGGTTGCCCATATATATAACATATAGCATAGTACGGCGTGTGGACGAACATCCGAATGTATTTTTTTAGAGTAGTGACAGCGTGTGTTCGACTTTAGTGTTGTTGGTCCGGATGCGATAGTGCCGCATGGTATGGCACTCAATTCCGATACAATATAGTACGTTATACATCACCTGGCCGACACGACAGCAGGAAACTGCGAACAATGTTGAAATATTGTTGTCTTCACGGTGTGCGAGCATTACAATTTATTGCGAAGTGTCCATGTGCCATTCGTCGCACAGTCGTCCGAGTATCGCGGAAACAACGGCCGACGAGCTGTGATCTATAAAACTTTTCACAATTATGACAATGATTTGTATTTAATTTAAAAAGTTCCAGCGGACTATGGACTAGATCTGCATACATTAGTAAAGTTGGGAAATCGTTGACAGGAAAGCATCCAAACATTTATGTGAATGTCAACTTTTAATTCCAAATCAAATCATGTTTTTTTTACAGCTTTAGTTATGTAAAAATACAAAGTTCCTCACCTTTCGTATCTTTGAAGTATCTATGAAGCAGCTTGTATTATACCAGCACAACACAGCAATTGTCTTAACCAAATTTAAAACCTTACCATGGTTTCTTCATTTTTTTTTATTTAAAACATAGATTCCAAACACCATCACCATTTTTCCATTATTGAACTACATACTTTTGTTTTGTTTTAATTGCAATAGCTACTATACCCTTCGATTAAACAAATTATAATCTATCTGTAACTATTGTCGTACTTAGTGTGAGAAATATTACATCGAATTGATTTTTTATTGTTTTGTAATTATTATTTAATTTTCTTACTTTTAGTAGTTTTATTTGAAGACTTTAGAACAATTTATTCGTGGAAAATATTATAATAACTTTTTTTCTATCAAAAATTATTAAATTCTCTTATATTATTTTATTTATCTCCAATATTATTTATAAATTTTTAATTACACTATTTTTTATTTTTTAAAACTTTTTCTAAGCAAAATATAGTTAAGTATTGCATCTATTGCCTAGTTAAATCGGAATAAACTAATATTCTCCTAATAATTATTTCAAGCAACTTCGACGCGTTAGAATATATGTTTCAAATTAAATTTATCACATCGGCAATGACCGTGTTTCAACAAATTTTGTTTAATTAGTCAGAATCAAAACATAAACAGGAAACGATAGTTCCGGAGATGAAACGAATACACATATCATTTTCAATTTGTTTAGAATACCTACTGACAGTAATTTTATAGATAAGAAGAGACTTAAAGTTATCTTACGAAAAATGAGCCCATGTTGTGTTATTGAAATTGAATCATTATTTATACAAATAGACTTTAAATAATTGAGGTTGGCCATTTATAAAAATTTATCCAATGAATCTAAAAAATAATATTTTATCTTAGTTAAATATTTTATCAAGTATTTCAAATACTTGAAAGTGGTCAGGTCAGGAGTCGGAATAATCGGCGGGTATGTATGAGGAGATGCACCAATGTGGAAAAGGCGAAGATTGTTTTCAAGGACAGATTGGTGTGGCGTTCTATTCCTGCCGACCTCTGCGATAGTTAATTAGTTAGTTTCATACATTATCTGGTAGTATCTACAAATTGTTAATACTTTTGTCTACCATAAATGTATTATAATGTTAAGGGTCTTGATTCTGACAGCGTCAAAGGAAAGAGCAATTTATTTTATATGTAAATACTTGTGTATTTTAATTTGTAGCCCCTGAACTGTGAATAATTCTCATGACTTTATTAAACGACTTATTAAAGACTGTAGCAATGTTCATGAAATTATAACAAGAAGAAAAACTGATTACGCATTTTATTTAATTTGTATTTTTTTGGTGATTCAAGAACAATGTTTATGAATCGATTCATATATAAAGAACTTCCAAGAATTTGACTAGTGTGGTTGTCAATAATGGGTAGAATTGGTGAATGTTACATGTGTGTAAAGTGATCACTTAAACTAGCCTATGACGGTCGTCAGCCCCGTAAATGCCCAGACTTCCATATTATTCTTCATCTTTGATGTGATAGAACTTCCAAGAATTTGACTAGTGTGGTTGTCAATAATGGGTAGAACTGGTGAATGTAACACATGTGTGTAAAGTGATCACTTAAACCAGCCTATGACGGTCGTCAGCCCCGTAAATGGCCAGACTTCCATATTCTTCTTCATCTTTGATGAGATGTCAAAAAATAATATGAAAAATACTCCTATAATTAGAGATAATCCAGATTTGTGAACAAGTCGCTCACTCCTTTCAAGAACGTCATAAATCAAAAATTGACAATTTTCAATTGTGCATATTTTCGGAATGCCCAAAAAATGTACTATATCCCAGCAAAAACAGCATATTTTTAACTTAATATTTACCCGCTACAGGGCAGAAAGTGTTGTTTTTGCATTTTGAAGAAAATGTATTGTTTAATTATTTTTTAAATAAACTAAATATTTTTTAAATGGAGAAAAAACATTCAGGTTTTACCTAAAAAGATCTGTTGCACAGTAAAAAGTTCAATAAGTGGCTTGGTATTCATTTTTAATACATTGTATTATATTTTTAAACTTTAAAAACGACCTCCTGAAAAATCAAGTTTTTTTTTATAAATGACGTTGTTGAAAGGAGTGAGCGATATGTAAGCTTTCTTTACTCAGTGCAAATTAAATACAATAGTTTTCTATTTGAATCATTAAACCCAATTCAATTGAAATGGTTAAAAACGTTCTCTTGAAAAATCAAGTTTTTTGATTTATGACGTTCTTGAAAGGAGTGAGCGAAGTATTTGGACGCACTCAAAATGTACGAAATATTTTATTATTATTTTTGCTCTATCACAATCATATTCATTGCTTATTCCTCCCATCCTAGATACACAATGTAATAAATTATTCCAGCCGAAATAAATGCTGTAGGTATCTTCAAAGGTAGATAAAAAAATCTGCTGGTGGAAAATAATCTTTCGGGTTTTATGCTAACCTGGGCGGTCTGGCGATACGTGAATATGCAAAATAGATATGGGACATGAGTTAATGCGTTAAAAATCTGTGTAAATAGATACTGTAAACACATATTATTATTCTCAAAATGGTAATATATATTACGAATTACTTACAGAGCAACCATAGCGATTGGCGTAAGTTTATAAGTTTAACATCAAGTTAACTCTAACCAGCAGATTAATATGATAAAATAAGTTATTTTATCAGATTAATGTGATAAAATAAGGTACAGTTTTTTTTCCTTTGTACATAATATATTACATGTTGTATAAAATAATATTTTTCCACCTCCGCAGTGTAATGGTCAGCACGCTTCGCTACCGTTCTGGAGGTCCCGGGTTCGATTCCCAGGGAGGGAGGTTAAATAATTTTTAGTTAATTTTTTACTCTAATATTTGTTCAATATTACCTTGGACTGGTACCTGAAGCGGTGGGCTGATCACCACTGCTTTATGTGTTAACGATCAAGATAACACTGCGTTTATATGATGCAGTGCCCTATGCGCCATTGGGCTGCGGATTTGAATAAGAAGAAGAAGATAAAATAATACGATAAAATAATGTTTTCTCTTTTTAAGTACCTACATTATTGTTTCGAAAAGTACTTATCTAAACAAGGATGAACATATAAAACAAGGAATTGTGCAGTAGCCTGAAATATTGTATTTTTTATTGCTTTATAGTTAGGAAGTGATATATTCCAGATATCGATATGGTCCGCGAAATCATTGCCTAGGTTTTGTATTCGGTGTAAATGAGTATTGAATCATAGTTTTACTGCTTGTCCACGATTAAACCTAGAAACATTGGCCAAACCGAGTGAAAAAGGATTGTTCTTGTTCATTTTCTAGTCACTCCAACTGACGGATTAGCTGATCCATAATTATATACTGTCGTTTTCCGGTTACCAGTTGAACCGGAGGCAAGTGTGGATCAGCGAGTTGAACTCACAATGGGCGAATGGGGCCAAGTCTTAGAGGAGCCTATACCGAAATTACAGCATTCCGATTTACATAATGACCTTCAGACAAACAAAGGCGTACTTTTATAACCAAAACGAGTTTGGTTTTCGTATCCTGCGCTCCTAACCGACACTTGTGGTGTTCGTAAATTTAGCGAACCAAAATAATTTATTATGAAACCGAGATTCTTTATTACCTAAGATTAAAACTGAAACATTCTGTAATTTAGATTTACAGACAGAGAAATTATAAAATATTCTAAAAAATAAAGCATTTCATCATTAAAATATAACTTTGTTTAATATAAGAGTTTCTGCTTAATAAAAAGCTTCTTTACATCTCACCAATAGATGTCTCTAGTGAAGTTCTAGTGATTCATGAACAAGGTTTCTAAATTGGTTCATATATATAGAACTTCCAAGAATTTGAGTAGTGTGGTTGTCAATAGTGGGTAGAATTGGTGAATGTTACACGTGTGTAAAGTGATCACTTAAACCAGCCTATGACGGTCGTAAGCCCCGTAAATGCCCAGACTTCCATATTCTTCTTCATCTTTGATGAGATATCAAAAAATAATGTAACTTTGTTTTATAGTCACTTTAAATATTTTATTTTAACTTAATTATAATGTCTACCGGTTTCGAAGCTAACCGCTTCTTTTTCAAGACTGATTAATACTATTGACAAAAAGCAGTTAGCTTCGAAACCGGTAGACATTATAATTAACCCTTCACTGCATGATTTTTTTTGCATGACTGCATGACTGCATTGACAGTTCGTCTTCGAGAGACAAGTGAAGTTATTATTTTTGCGTTCATAGCGCGTCTTTTGGCTAAATTATGAGGTATATACGTGAGTTGTGAATGTATCTAATCAGTAACAATAAAGAATGGTTTCTTATATTTTCAAAGGACGTTTTAACGCTAACTTTTGGGTATGTAACAAATTTGATACACTATGCAGTGAAGGGTTAAGTTATAATAAAATATTAATAGTGATTTTAAAACAATGTTATATTTCAATTATAAAATAGAAAATCACAATGTTATTGCTCTGAAAATAAATTATAATAGAAAATTTATTAAGAATAACCAATATAACAGTGATTTAATAGATAAAAAGAGACCTTACAAATAATCGGTGGGTATGTATGAGGAGTCCTGGTTCCAACTCTAATGTATGGAAGTGAAACATGGAGTTGGCAAAAGAAGGATGAAAGTAGACTGAATGCAGTCGAAATGCGATCTCTCAGAAGAATGTGCGACAAAACGATGTATGATAGATGTGCGAATAGTGAAATAAGGAAGGAATGCAAAGCTGAGATAAGCATTATCGATAAAATTAAGAAAGGTGTGTTGAGATGGTTTGGACATGTGGAGCGAATGAGTGACGGAAGAACGGTAAAACAAATTTATGAGGCGAATGTTAGTGGGAAAAGAAGAAGAGGAAGACCGAGAAAAACATGGCACGATCAGGTATGCCAAATACTTGAAAGTGGTCAGGTTAGGAGTCGTAACAATCGGCGGGTATGTATGAGGAGATGCATGAACGTGGAAGAGGCGAAGAATGTTTGCAAGGACAGAGTGGTGTGGCGCTCTATTCTCTGCCTACCCCTGCGGGGAAGCGGCGTGATGGTTAGTAAGTTTATGTATGAGGAGATGCATGAATGCGGAACAGGCGAATGTTTGCAAGGACAGAATGGTTTGGCGTTCTATTCTCTCTGCCCACCTGTGTGGTGGTTAGTTACATTCCTCTAGAATCCCTAGGGTCAATTTAGTCATTGTGCGCAAAGATTAAAACATACTCAAAATGTTATCATCTGAGACATTTTTGAAGGCACTAAATTCTTTACTTCTAAATATTTATGAATAAATTTCACTTGATCAATACTACTTTATATTCAAATCTATTTTGACACGTGTTTCGACTCAAGGACACAACTCTGAAATTTAGACTTAGCTTCACATACGGCGTTTGAAAATGATGCGGAATGCATCGAGAGTCACAATACATTTGAAGAAATAGTGGTATTTAGCAAGTGAAATTTAAAATTAATGGATTTTGTTCAAGATTGCCAAATCAATTAACTAACTAACAAACTAACCATCACGCCGCCTTCCTGCAGGGGTAGGCAGAGAGAATAGTACGCCACACAACTCTGTCTTTGCAAACATTCTTCGCCTCTTCCACATTCATGCATCTCCTCATACAAACCCGACGATTATTAAAAAAAAATCTTTAAACCCTTATTCGCACCCCAATGGTGCATAGGGCACTGCGTTATATAAACGCAGTGTTATCTTGATCTTTTACACATGAAGGAAAGGTGATCAGCCCTTTGCTTTAGGTACCAGCCCAGGGTAATATTGAATAAATATTACAGTGAAAAAATTACTTATATTTATTTTACCCCCCTTGGGAATCGAACCCGGGACCTCCAGAACGGTAGCCGAGCGTGCTGACCATTACACTACGGAGGCGGACAAAATGTTTGCCAACGACCATACCTTAATTAAATTTACCGACAGATTACTTATAAATCTAAATCTAGACGTCTAGCGTATTTATAGAGATGAAAAATAACTTCAATCCATCGTAAAGCGATTGAATATCTCTTATCAAATGTTTTCACCCATTTATAAACGAAAAATGATTGACGCATGTTTAATTCCCTTTGAGTGAATTTCCCATCGGTTTTTTTCTGTGTTGATTAGATGATGTTGCCATCGTTCCAGCCGGATCTATTATAAATACATTTTCAAGCGAGTTTTAATTACTCGTTTGCCTCTATCAGAGAACTCCACCTCTGTATTATGTCCTACCCATAATGCCTTTGGACAATTCGACTATCATCATACTCCCGTTTGATTATTGTGATCATCAAAAGAGTAGGTGTAGACACCTTTCGAATTACAACATTTTGAGTGTGTCTAAATACTTGTTCACAAAATCTGGATTATCTAAAATTACAGGAGTTATTTTCATATTATTTTTTGACATCTCATCAAAGACCAGCCTATGACGGTCGTCAGCCCCGCAAATGCCCAGACTTCCATATTCTTCTTCATCTTCGATGAGATGTCAAAAAATAATACCTTTTGAATTAGTTTCAATTGTGAAAAATCATCCAGAAGATCATTTTGAGTGCTCTCAAAATATTTTGAATAAAATAACTGGATAAGTTCTTTTATACTAAATATTCATAAATAATTAATTTAAAAAAATAATCCCGTTAGGCATCGCCTAGTATGTAAAATAATTCAAGAAGAATGTTACAAGTTACAATACAAACTTTTCATGAAGGTCTCTGAAGAATTCTGCGATTGAATTGTCCATCCACATCAATGCAGTGATGTTTTCTATGGATTTTTCCTGTAACTGTGTTTGTTTGATTGCCGTTATAATATGAAAGTCTGGGCATATACAGGGCCTACAACTTGTCATCGGCTGGCTCAAATGATCACCTAATACATTATGTTACACTCACTATTCTGCCTATTAAACAGCTATAAAAGATTTAAGTTTTGTACTTATATTTCTTGGTGGAACTCCATTTTATATAATAAAATGACAACTACCACATATAGTTTTTTCCACATGTATTTTATTTGACCAGTAACTGGGATTCGTCGTTACCAACATCACAAGACTGGTGACCAGTCTGATGATCTCGGTAACGACAAAACTCGGTCGTAAAAATTTTAGTGTATAAATATTTATAATGCCTGAATTCTTGAGTCATATATGGTCATGCATGTAGGTACATATGTATGTATGTAACTTTATATGTGTAATTAAATATTTGTAACAATACCCACTTAATTTACAAAGCAAAAACGTTATATGTAAAAATAACCTGTGAAATTCGTATGAAGTGCCGACTGTTTGATGTTGACGTTACAAATGACATATTTGTAAATTTCATATTATGGAGTTCCGCAAAATAAGCAGCAATTCCATCAATTTACCTTTTCAAATTTAAATATATAACTAAATAAAACCTGGGCAGGTTTGACAACATTGCTTGTAGGAAGTCCCAGATAATAATAACGAAGTAGGTAGGTACCTGGGCCTAGGACGGGAGGAGACGGTCCCTTTGGGGTCTATTCACAATCGCGGCCCTTCATTATCGCGGCCATATTGGTTTCAAATAAAAAGGTAAAACCCAAATCCTAAAGTACCTACTCAGATCTCGGATGCATTAGTAGGTTTCGAGATAAACAGGGGTCGTAAACTAGATCATTCGAATACCCCGATGGACGTTTTTGATATGTTACAAAACTCTTACTTTGCGAACTTTAATTTCTAATAATTAAAATACATATGTATTTTGAGTAATTTTACGAGAACTGCACATAGTAGTTTTATTTTATTTTATTATTTTTAGTTGTTCGGGAATTGTAAAGCTTTATATTTAAAAAAATATAAAATAAAAAATAGTGCCATTAACATTACATCACATTAACAAAAATAGTTACATGAATGAAATTAAACCCAATTAAACAATTCCACATTTATGTTTTAAAAACATTCAGAGATAAAAAAGGGTATGGTATACAAAAATAGATTGTGCAGGAAGGAGAAGAAGAAGGAAAGGAGAGGAATTAATGAGAGTAATTTATGTATTTGGTTTATCTTTTTAGACATGTATGAAAATACAAATATTACGGTCTCAAACAATAATTATTTATTTGAAACAAGAGCGATTCAGGTGTCTTTCGTTTCTTTATAATTTCTAGGTTTCTGTTTTCACATCAATCTGTATTTGTTTTTTTTTATTTATTCTACATATTAGCATATTATGAAATTTATCCTTTACTTTTTAAGGTAAATTTTCAAATATTTCAATAGTCATTTGAATTAAAAACTGTATTTCTTTTAACCAGTCAACGCATTTGACTAATCATTATATTTAAAAATAATGCCACTATTTAAAAAAAAAACTGAAAAGTAAATATATAGTAATAGGAAGAAAAAAGTTTACGACTCCCTCGTCTATGTGGAACCTTACTTAATATAAAACCCGACTTTGTTCAACCCTTTCCAATGAATTCCATTCAATACTTTTTAGGCTAACTCTATTCAGCGTACCTATTTTATGCATTCGCCATAAATTATGCACCATACTTGTCATATCCACTAAGTTTTAGTACTGAGTAATATATTCACACTATATCTTCTAAGTAGGGTAAAGAAATGAATATTGACGATGCGGGTAATGTGGTAATATGGAGCAAGCAACCTAAACGTTACGTTTTAGATAATACCCAAATTATCTGTATTGTTACTATCTCCAGCAGCTGTGAAATGTCACACACCATACGACACTCCACCTGGTTGGATGGAGGACATCGATAATGTAAATAATATTATTATGTAATGTGATAATAAATTGTTTATTTAATTTACTGAATACTATCACACACTCTGTAATCAATCCTTTGTAGAGCGATGCACCTGTCATTAAATACAGAATACTTGTTGCGACATATATTTTTACGAGTACATATATTTTCTACGTCTAAATTGGAATAAAAATATAATTTTAGATGTTTACCCTTACGTTTTTTTTATATGAAATAATATTGAGGCATTCGAAATGTTAAAATTAAGAAGATTGTTTCAAATGCGATGGACGACTTTGATAAACCAATGCTGAAATTCTTTAATAGGCTGGCCCTAGTAAATGATTACTTAAACGAAATCTCGTTGTTCTATGTAGCTCGCTTATATTCAAGAAATAATAATGATTTATATTTGTACTTTCGTTATTGTAAGATATTGGTAACTATTTATTTTTTAGTTACTGCGAAGAAAAGTGTTGGAAACCTAAATTATAAATTCACTATGTTTATGTATGACTTATTATTTTTTACATCTAGACTTGTATAATAATATAGAAGTCTGGGCATTTACAGGGCTTATAACTGTCATAAGCTGGTTTAAGCGATCACTTTACACACGGGTAACATTCACCAATTCTACCCATGATTGACAACCATACTACTCAAATTCTTGTATGTTCTATGTATACGATACAATTTAGAAACATTGTAGGTACTTGAATCACTAGAATTTTACTAGAGACATCTATTGGTGAGATAAAACCAATATTATGATACTTCAAGAATTTGAATAGTATGGTTGTCAATCATATAGAGAATTGGTGAATGTCACACGTGTGTAAAGTGATCACTTAAACCAGCCTATGACGGTCGTAAGCCTCGTAAATGCCCAGACTTACATATTATTTTTCATCTTTGTTGAGATGTCAAATAATAATATGAAAAATAACTTCTATAATTGGAGATAATTCAGATTTGGAACAAGTATTTGGACACACTCAAAATGTTATATGTATGACTTAGTTCTACGTCAAAAATCAACAAGCCGTGAGATTGAAAAATTTCTTAAAGGGTCGGTTTTTTTTCTTTATTTATCTGTCTGTAAGAGGTGGTCCATAGTAACTACCCTTCCCTTCGGTCCCCTGGGGTCACACAGACCCCCTCCGGAGTCCATCTGACCGCTGTCCAGAGAGACCCTTCCCAGAAAATACTTTTGTGCTTGTCATGTTCTTGAGGAATTTCAATGGGAGTCCGTTTTAAAAGACTAAAGTCATGATGCTCGAATTACAAGATATTTGTTAACTTAAACCTGATTCTATTTCTTATTCCCTGGTACCTTTATGGTGTTTCACCCTGCAAAACGTTGCCCAATATGAGGTCAAAACCCGCGTTCTTTAAAAATCTGTAATAAACTATTACTGAAACCATGAATATATAAAATTATATCGTTAAATAAAATGATCTCATGAATTGATTTGACAGTCACTTTTGCGGTAATATCTATCAATTTTTACTTTAATTAAAAAGTAATTATGATTAAATTTTAAAAAATAATGATAATTATATTATTACAGTGTAAAATAGTGATTTTACACTCTAATAATTATTTAACATTACCCTGGACTGGTCCCTGAATCGCTGGAGTCATGTAAGTCACCTTGCCTTCATGTAAGTAGCGATCAAGATAACACTGTGTCAATACGATGCAGATGTTTATGCACTACTGGGTGCGGATAAGGGTTAGTAGAAAAATAAGTTGTCACAGTAGATTTTAAGAAATATTAGTATTTACCAAGTAAAACTTAAATAAATATTATTTTTTGACGTCTCATCAAAGATGAAGAAGAATATGTAAGTCTGGGCATTTATGGAAGACTTCCATATTTTTCTTCATCTTTGATGAGATGTCAAAAAATTATAAGAAAATAACTCCTGTAATTGGAGATAATCCAGATTTTGTGAACAAGTATTTGGACTCACTAAAAATGTTGTACTTAAATAAATAAATATAAAGTGATCGTAAATATCCTTAATGAAGCTTGTGGCACAGTTTGACATAAAATGGTGTGTATATCAGATAGGTACATATATTGTGATTATATTATAGTATGATTGAGTATCTTATTTCGATAAATAAATAAAAAACATCCTGATCACATTTGAATCAGCTTAGTTCATTTGAAACGTATATAGATCACACAAGATTTTTTAAGAGTCATATTAATACCCTTACGATTCATTGGATCGAAACGATAATCGAAATATTAGTCACCAAAAAGTCAACTTGTCAAACGATACATTTACATTCATATGAAAAGGCTACCTGCCTCGCTAAATAGGTTAATATGAACCGCATATGAACTTTTTGCCATGTAGGCTCTGCGAATACATCCATATGGACCATGGGTTGCTGCTAGAACACGTGTGACGTAACACCCTTAAAATTAGTTATAATAATAATAATAATTGGCTCATTTGTTAACCGCCATTTTTGTAATTCATCGCCTCGAGGGCGCTTTTCATAGAACTCATATTGTAATCCTTTGTATTTGTGTATATTACATCATTTGTATAATATACATTTTTCCACTACAAAGAGATATGTCGCCTTAAAATGATATTTTCAGAACATTTAGATTGTGTCCAAATACTTGTTCACAAATCTTGATTATCTCCGCGTATGAGTTATTTTTTTTTATATTTTTGACATATCAATATGCATAGATGAAGAAGACTATTGAAATCTGGGGATTTGCTGGGCTTACGACCGTCATAGGTTTGGTTAAATGATCACTTTACACACGTGTAACATTCACCAATTCTACGCATGATTGACAACCACACTACTCAAATTTTTGGAACTCCTTGATATATTGATTAAACTCGTAACACAGTGCATGTGAGTTTACAACAGACAACTATGTTGGAATAGAGACAGCTGTACGAAATAGAGACTTTTTTTATTTATCAATTCAATTTCAAAGATCAAAATATCTAAAAATTTATTAAAATTTGAGTAGTGTGGTTGTCAATCATGGGTGGAATTGGTGAATGTTACACGTGTGTAAAGTGATCACTTAATCAAGCTTATGACGATCGTAAACCCTGTAAATGCCTAGACTTCCATATTCTTCTTCATCTATGATGAGATGTAAAGAATATGTTCATATTGTAACATACACAAGTTAAATATTTTCACTTAAATCGTCATCGAATAAATGTAATAAGTACTTATTTTTTTCCTTTTTTGTTTTAGGCGCCATACCTTCCTTAGGATAGGTTGTTAATTCAGTTCTTCAGTGACATTCAAGCATCTTCACACAACGCTAGACAAAAAATGAGACAAGAGTAAAGTGGGTTTGCTTTTAAATGAATTGAACCCGTCTCATCCATAGAACAAAATTACAAAAAAAGTAAATCTGAAGTGTGGGAACATAATATTAAAAAAGATCACATATATTTGTGATACATTGACGTGAACTTTTTGACTTCTTTCAATAAATCATGCGCCGCGGTCAACGTACTAGCCAATAAGAAAAAAACAGCTATCACCGGTTATTATATGCTACTATTAACACATTGATTACAATTTGCACATATCGCTCACTCCTTTCAAGAACTAGATTTTTCAGGAGAACGTTTTTAAAGTTTAAAAATATAATACAATGTTTTAAAAATAAATATCAAGCCACTTATTGAACTTTTTACTGTGCAACAGATCTTTTTAGGTAAAACCTGAATGATTTTTCTCCATTTGAAAAATATTTAGTTTATTTAAAAAAAATTATACGATACCTTTTCTTCAAAATGCAAAAACAACACTTTCTGCCCTGTAGCGGGTAAATATTAAGTTAAAAATATGCCTCTTTTGCTGGGATATGGTACATTTTCTGGGCATTTCGAAAACATGCACAACTGAAAATTGACGATTTTTGATTTATGACGTTCTTGAAAGGAGTGCGCGTTTATTTGTGCGTTTCAGAAATCTTATGTTGCAACGGTGTGCACATTTTTGTGCATTTGTGTAACCTTCAACTTCTTCATAAACAAACAAAAAACACGTGAAAAACTTCTAATCTGTTGTTTTCCTCTGCTGTGTAGCTGATAAGTATGACTGTAATTCAAAGAGACCATTATTTCCACGCGATCTAATATCGCTAGCATTAAATTTGATTTCTTTAACAAACTTCATCGTAACCAGTGTGTACTCGTAATATTCTGCCACTGCGAAATGTGTATTAGTTTTAACAATCCAATAATTTTTCGTTACAAAAAATACTCTGCAATTATCAATAAGAATTTTTTAAATATTGCAATAGCATTTTATTTATTTTTATTTGTACAGGTGTAATGACCAAGCAATCAAAAGTGTTACATACATATGAAATAATCAAAACCCAACGAAACATGTATTTTTTTTTACCTATTTATGAATCGATATCAGTGCGAGTGGAATGAATTTATACAATGATATTAATATTTTGACATCTCAACATAGATGAAGAAGAATATGGTCTGGGTATTTACAGGGCTTATGACCTGTCAAAGCCTGGTTAAGTGATTACTTTGTAAACGAAAAACATTCACCATTCTACCCATGATTGACAAACTCATTACCCAAAATGATAATTTTGATCTTTTGTTCTGATTTTATTTTTGATGTCATTCAGTTTACTTTCACTCCGGTTTACATGTCATTACGAAAACAACTGTAAATACTAGTTATAATATACCAGCAGGTAATTTTATGGGAAATTATGTAAATGATGCTTAATATTACGTGTGTGTAGATTATAGATGCATTATACATTACGCCCACATGTCTGAGTTATGATATATGCACACCTATCATGTTATTTTGTTGTGTTTCTGCCTACACTGATATACATATATAACATAACAGAAGTTGACATTTACTACCTATTTAAGAAATGTAATCGTGGAAAAAAACATAGAGTTGGTGTTTTATTATTCATTTCTTTTAATTAGAAAAAAGTGTTCTAAGGTAAACTGTTTTGTTCGCCTCCGTAGTGTAATGTTCAGCACGCTTGGCTACCGTTCTGGAGGTCCCGGGTTCGAATTCCAGGGGGGGGTCAAATAAATATAAGTGATTTTTACACTGTAATATTTATTCAATATTACCCTGGACTGGTACCTGAAGCGGAGGGCTGATCACCTTTCCTTCATGTGTAAACAATTGGGATAACACTGCGTTTATATGAAGCAGTGCCCTTTGCACCATTGGGGTGCGGATAAGGGTTTTATTATTATTATTTTAAGGTAAACTGAATTTAGACAAATTCTGCTAAATTGACTTATAAATACGATTATTTTTTACTTAAGTTATAATTGGTAAATACCACTATTTCTTAAAATCTATTTTCACACGTGTTTCGATGGATTCCGCATCATTTCCGAACACCGTATTTTGAAAATGATGTAACTTATGAAATACGTGTCACAATAGATTTTATGAATTAGTGGTATTTTCCAAGTCAAACATAAATTTAAAATGGATTGATGTTGAGTCAAAGTGACTGCCAAATCAATTAATGACATGATTATTTACTGAAAATGTTCTCAGTTTTTTCTCATATATTTTATTTTAATGATTTTATTTTAAAATATCTTAATTTAACGTTATTATATGTAGGTATTTGCTGGTTTGGCGTTTAATTTGTAGAACTCCATTTTAATTTGTATATTAAGATATAAGAAAGGAATGTAAGGCTGAACAAGGAATAATTGAAAATATTAGGAAGAGTTCTTTACGGTGGTATGGACATGAGGAGTGAATGGATAACGAGAGAATGACTAAGAAAATATATGTGGCGAATGTAAGCGGGAAAACAGAACGAGGACGACCGAAAAAGACTTGGCACGATCAGATCAATCAGAACTTAAAATCTGGCGGTGTCAAAAGTCTGCGCAATCGGAGGGCATGTATGACTAGATGTATGGATGTGAAGGAGGCGAGGAGTGTATGCCAGGACAGAAGAGTGTGGCGTTCCATCATTTCTGCCTACCCCTGCGGGGAAACGGCGTGATGGTAGTAGTATTGAATGTTCAAATCAAACACTTTTTAGGGTCTACAAAATTGTATTTTTTTGTTAAAAACTCATAAAAATAAAAGTTGTGAAAATGTTTCGCCGTGTTATGACATTTTCAAAATAATGGCTGACATCTGATTTGATTTTCAGTAATAATTTGTTTGGCAGAATCGAACATGAGTAATGTCTACCACAAAGCTCGACTATTTACAGAATCGACTGTGACAAACGAGATTTGAATATTTAGCGGAATCTAAAACGTGTTATTCATGTTAAAAAAACCATTGATCACCGAAAATTTAATTAAATTTCTTCATTGACTTACCTTGTTAAAAATAAGAATTTTGCAATAATTTCATTGTCAGATTTCATAAATGAACGTTTAAAAATTGTTCCTGCATTATAATACTAATGATTTTGATAAATATATACATATCGCTCACTCCTTTCACGAACGTCATAAATCAAAAATCGTCAATTTTCAGTTGTGCATGTTTTCTGATTGCCCAGAAAATGTACTATATCCCAGCAAAAGAGGCATATTTTTAACTTAATATTTACCCGCTACAGGGCAGAAAGTGTTGTTTTTGAATTTTGAAGAAAAGGTATTGTTTAATTATTTTTTTAAATAAACTTAATATTTTTCCACTTCAGAAAAAACCAACAGGTTTTACTTAAAAAGATCTGTTGCACAGTAAAAAGTTCAATAAGTGGCTTGATATTTATTTTTAAAACATGTATAATATTTTTAAACTATAAAAACGTTCTCCTGAAAAATCAAGTTTTTTGATTTATGACGTTCTTGAAAGGAGTGAGCAATATATAGCGCCATTTTCGTAAAATTCTACTTCAAGGGCGCATACAAGGACGATTATTATAATTTCATGAATTGTAATAATCGTCCTTGTATGCACAGTGTCACAGTGATAATATATTTCCCTTGTGAATTGTAATTTTACTTGGTAAATACCTCTTTTTATAATATGGTTAATATATAAGTAAAATTTAAATACGAACCCTGATTTCCTCTTATTGTAATAGGTTATTTAATAACGGTGATGAAGTAAATTATCGTTTCGCCTTTTTAGAGCATTATCAACTAAATGTTTATATAAATAAAAGATGGTCATAAAAATAATTTTCAATAAAAATATTGACAGTATAAAAATCAATGAAATACAATTCATGACGCGAATGTGGTTGAAAATAGAAGCAGGGGAAATTCGAGGAAAATTTGGCATGATCAGGTATTTCAAATACTTAAAAGTGGTCAGAACAATCGGCGAGTTTTATTTTTTTCTTTGAATGGGTTTCATTAATTTTACTTTTAAGTGGTCAAGCTAGGAGTTTTTTTTATTTATTTATTGTTTCGGCATTTACTTTGTGGTAAGACATGATGATATTATTTAAGAAAACACTTGTTTTTTATACCACTTGAGTTTTTTTATGACGGCTAGTTTCGAAAGCTAAGCTTCCATCTTCAGATCTATGTGTAAGTTTACATAGGAGTTAGAGAGGTTAGAATAATCGGTGGGTAGGTATGTATGAGGAGATGCATAAAAGTGGAATAGGTGAAGATTGTTTGCAAAGACAGGATGGTGTGGAGTTCTTTTCTCTATGCCTACCACTTCGGGAAATGGCGCGATGGTTAATTAAAATTAAAACAATGGTTCTCGACCTCACTGTTTCCTCTTCCAAGTACACAAGTCTTAGTAATGCTCTTACATTGGTGTCTGCAGGATAATACTATTAATAATTTCCCATGCAACAGCATTTAAGTCCTGTAACCGAGAATCAATAAATAAACAACTCATTTCCTCAATGACGAGTACCTAACGCATTTTGATTTACTCATCGATATCCTGTCATTCATTGAATATTTCATCTACCATTTTTTTGGCATTCTGGTTAGAGATTTGATGGCCCCAGAGTATGTAAAAGATCCATGTATTCCGAACGATTTGGTTGATAGACGTCTCGCGCTTCGATCAGCTAAAACTGCTATGGGCAAAGTGATCTTACTATCTCTCAACCAGCGCATTAAATTTGGCTAACGTCCCTTTTGCTGTTGTGGTCCAATGGCGTGGAATACTCTTCCACCAGTAGATAGAAATCGTGAAAATGAGATGATCTGTAGAAAAAAATAAAAAACGCATTTGTTTGCTAAATCATTTCCATTATCTCCTTTCCCTTATTCAATCACAGTGAAGCGCCCTTGAGGTAGCATTTTACGAAAATGGCGCTATATAAATTATCCAAATTTATTATTTTTATTATTAAGATATATTAATGGCTAGACAAAATCCAATGTTTTATACACAATGGAGGGGTTGAAAACCGTGACTTTATATCATTTTTCTGACAAAATGAATTTAAATAAAAAATATTAGTGTATTAAAGTCATTATTTCGTGTAAGTTTACAGGGGTTTAAGCAAGATTTTATAAAGTAATCCCAGTGTCGGCAATGATGAAACCCGGTTACTGGTGAAATAAAATAAAAGGTGAAAAAACTTAAATGTTCATATATTTTAACCACCAGTTAGTATGAATATTGAACAATTCTGGAGTATTAAGTATACCCTCTTCAATTTTTATGTCGGATATTTGAATTGTATTAATAATTGAATTAAAACGCTTTGATTAAAGTGATGGCGTCGAAATGGAGATTTACAGCCGGCAGTAATTTATGTTTCGGCTATTATGCCTCTCTAATTGGAATAAATGCCTTTTAAGTAGGTGCTTCCTCGCTTACAAAACTTTAACTCGGGCTAATTTTTGTGAGTAGATAATATAACGGAAAAAATTTATGAGAACAATCGTACATCAACACGTTGTTAGACTCACGATATTTTAATTATAATTTCTTGTATGTTTTTTACATGAGGTATTCGTATACTCGTATTTATATCATGCTTTCAATCGCTTCGCAGTGCTAATTTGCAGCACTACTTTTTTTGGGAGTTGCATTTATTATTTACCAATAAAGAAAGTTACAGTGTAATAGAACAGGCAAAGAATGTTTGCAAAGACAGAGTGGTGTGGCGTTCGATTCTCTCTGCCTACCCCTGCGGGGAAGCGGCGTGATGGTTAGTTAGTTAGTTAGTTAGGTTTATAGATCATGAAGAGGATTTCAGTTTCTTCTAAATTAAAAAATGTTTTATTTTAATCTGTGTTGGGAGCAGCAGATATAATCTAGTGTAGGCCAATCAGGAACTTCTCAGCATTTGTTCATTGCTGGGAGGAAACCACGTTAAACTTCCCAGAAGAAGCCGGACTGTTGACTGACGTCAAAAGACCTTCCGATCCACTAAAAGAGGAATCGCCATTTTTTGTCCTAGGTTGGTTTATGGTATCAATGTCCTCTATTTTTATCATGCATGATACCACCTCATGTGATAGTTTCTCAGCACAAATTATAACTATTTCGGAAAAATACATACTTACTTATACTTATATCAGTTTAGTATATAATGCAAACGAGCAAGGAACAAAAACATGAAATCTTTTGGTAAAAGAAGTTGTAGAAGATGAAAATCGAACGCAATACGCAAGTTCGATTTTGCCGTAATTGCCATATACTTTCATTAATGGATTCGGCAGTCACTTTGTGGTAAAACCTATTTTAATTTTTAATTAAAATTTCACTTAGAATGCATCGAAACACGTGTCTCAGTAGATTTTAAGAAATAGTGGCATTTACTGAGTAAAATTTGAATAAAAAATGCCATATACTTGTCTAGGTTTTGCACTTTTAATTCGAGGTTTAACAAATCAAAAACTTCAGTAAACATCGCGCGCACAGACGATGACAGCGCGCCGCGCAGCCTTCCAACTTGACGACTCTTGCTAGTCATAAGAATAAAATATGTTGGCTGGTTTTACACTGACGTTATACCTAAGTAGTACTGATATGAATATAATTTTATAAATTGTAACTTTTTTATAAGATACAATACAACGTCCAATATGATTTGTAAGGTGTCCAATTTGTTTTGTAAAACGTCCAATTTGAACTGAACAATCTGTATAACAGTGAAAAACGTTTATTACACCTGAATTGTAGATAGGAAATCTTTTTCATACAATAATTTATGTCTATCATTCATAATGCTTATGTAGTTATATTAATTCATGGTCTCCTGCAGAAATGTAACATGAACTAATTACGGGACCGATACTCGTTCTGCACTAGTTATGTTTTTATCGACTTCATACAATGGATATGTAGTGCTAAGTATAAACAATGATACCCGATAGGTTGTCAACTGACTACCTAGATTAGTTTCATATCCTAGAACCTATATAATGTTACACCATTGAGCAACATATGTATGTAGTAACTGCCAGATAATACTTAACATGACACCAATATTATACCAGGTAATAATCTACTTAATAATCTGTATTATTTAACTATCTAGAACGTCATATTCATATGTTTGTATATTTATGAATATCTTGAGAATAAAAATAATACGCATCGTCAATTACTTGCGAGGTGATCAGTCCTGCGCTTCAGCAACCAGCCCAGGGTGATAAATATGGTGTTTGAAAATGATGCGGAATGCATCGAAACACGTGTATACGTGTTAGATTTTGAGAAGCAGTGGTATTTACTAGGTAAAACTAAAATTAAAAATGGATAGATTTTACGACAAAGTGACTGCCGAATCAATTAATGAAATGATAAGTAAATAAAGGAGTTTTAAAAAATCACTAATATATATATATATATATATATATATATATATATATATATATATATATATATATATATATATATATATATATATATATATATATATATATATATATATATATATATATATATATATATATATATATATATATATATATATATATATATATATATATATATATATATATATATATATATATATATATATATATATATATATATATATATATATATATATATATATATATATATATATATATATATATATATATATATATATATATATATATATATATATATATATATATATATATATATATATATATATATATATATATATATATATATATATATATATATATATATATATATATATATATATATATATATATATATATATATATATATATATATATTTATATATATAGCCAAACGTACCAAATAAATATGTTTGTGTGCATGTGTAGGTGTGGATGTGTGTATGTGTATGTTCGTATATATATACCTACCTACAATTACTAATTTTTACTCGAAATCTACGAGATAATCGCTAAACTTCCTTTTCGTTGGAGTTCTTCAATACAATATTTAATTCCTTAGTAAGTTTTACTTGAATCAAAATATCAACAGAACGATAAAAAAACGTTTATATACGTGTACTGAGAACAACGAGAAGATGAAATTATTTTTTAAAATTCTCTATACGCTTTTAAAAATAATATAATTAAAAAAACCTTTATTAATTATATTATTTTTATTTATTATATTCTTTCTGAAGCGTTGAATTACACGCACGTTTCTTTTATGGGTCACGTTGTTCCCAATGCACTGTAACTCCAATTTTACGATGATACTACCCCTGTTACAGGATAACTTCTGACTCGAATGTAAATCAGATTTGATTTATTCACACGTCTATAAAACTTTTATCGATTGTATAGTACGTTCGGAGCTTTCAACTGCTATACAATTGTTTCTTTTGGTCACGCGTTAAATGTGTTCTGGCATTATGAAGTACTAGGTATCAGTTTTATGGTGTCATACTCGTATAATATTTTATATAGATTCGTGCTTTCGTTCTAACAGTGCATGCTTATACGTAAATTAGCCTAAGTCAGAATCGTTATGGTTTTTTTTTGTTTTCTGAAAAGGACAATAGATTTTATTTAACTGAATTTTACATTTTTTTAAATCACGTTTTTCAACACGTAGAAGTTTTCAATATTATTTGTCTCGTCGAAAATATCCAAAAAGTATTTGATTTGATATTGATTTTAACACCCTGAAACCAGCGCACTAAATTTGACGAGTAAATCTTTGCTGTTGCAGGACCGAAAGCTTATAATGTTATTCCACCAGCAGTTATAAATAGTCTAAGAACTCATTTGTTTTGCTAAATCATTTCCATCGTTTAATCAATAATAGTATTTTGCGAAAATGGTGCTTTATAAATGATCCATTTTTAACTTAAGTATTACGTAGTAAATACCACTAAACACGTCTCACAATAGATTTTAAGAAACAGTGGTATTAATTTATCTATCCATTTTTATAAGTTATCCATTTTTAACTTAAGTATTACCTAGTAAACACCACTAAACACGTCTCACAATAGATTTTAAGAAACAGTGGTATTAATTTATCTATCCATTTTTATAAATTATCCATTTTTAACTTAAGTATTACCTAGTAAATACCACTAAACACGTCTCACAATGGATTTTAAGAAACCGTGGTATTTATTTATTTAACCATTTTTAATTTCAGTAAAACTCAAATTAAAAATGTATACATTTAACCGCAAAGTGACAAATTAAATTATCCTAAATTATTATTAAATAAATAAAACCTCTATTAAATAACAGGATAGATTCTTAACTGTTTCCATTGTTTGAAACCAAGCACAAGAAGAAGTTTATAATTTTCAAATTTTGCATATGAAATCTGATCTGCAATCATAAGTCGACATCCAATTGCTGCTGTAATTCTCTTCTAATAATAATATAATGGGTTCGATTCCCAAGGGGGGTAAAATAAATATAAGTGATTTTTTCACTGTCATATTAATTCACTATTACCCTGGACTGGTACCTGAAGCGGAGGGCTGATCACCTTTCCTTCATGTGTAAACGATCAAGATAACACTGCGTTTATATGATGCAGTGCCCTTTGCACCATTGGGGTGCGGATAAGGGTTTTATAATTCTCTTCTACTGTCCAGTAAATATAATGGTGATCGATCGTTATTTTAATTATTACAATTAGTTGCTTCGCGTTCGCTCTCTTCTCGATTGCTTTCAAACCGCACACCTACCCGTTGTAAGTGATATTTCAGCTCGAGTATGGATGCATACGAACATAATACCTCGCGGCTCGCATATTGCCTATAGATGCAGTTCACTGGTTATTATCGATTGTGCAACCCAATGCCTTATCAACCGGCGCTCACAAGTGCACTAGATACCACGCACTTATTTATTTACTAAGGTTTCGCATACCACACGATACAATATATAGCATACCTACACTTATCGATATGTAACTTGATGATAACATCGTACAATTTTTTTTAAACGTTACAAAAAAGCAGGTTAAAACTTGCTGTATTGGACAGAACAAATATATAGTAGTCATACAGGAGAAAGTGACCAAGTGTATTTTTTACAAAAACGTGATCGTTGACTGTTTGATATCTTACTAGTTTAATATTGCCCTGGAAAAAATCCCAAAGGATTTTAAAGTATAATATATTGACTTGTCAAAAATAATTGCATTGGTAATTATTTTCTTGCCAAGCAAAAGTGACTTAAATGGTCCTCCTGAACATTTTACGTTTTATTAGTTGGTCCCTTTCTCCTGTTCTTTCGTTTGTTTAAAATCTAAAATTCCCTAAAGTTTTATTATTTTATTTACTTATTTTAGACTCACCTAGTGAGGTTTCTGCCAGTGTCAAGCATTATTTATTATTTTTCAATTGAATAATGTCAATTCATCGATTGGATTGGTTTAAATTTGGCACATACCTGAGACGCGGTTAAACATTTTTTGTTTGTTGAAAAACCGGGGTTTTAACCGCAATGGCAGGGGCATCTGTTGATCGTAACAGCGACACACGAATACTGAACATGGCTCACAGCGAACAGCTTGCTCTAGAGTAACTTTTTATGGATCTGTAAATGAAAAAAAATTGTATTAACAGCATTGTTAACTTTTCAGTATTACACAAAGTGTACGATGAATGATAAGGAGATAAGTTATTATTCTTTGACATCTCATCTAATATGAAGAAGAATATGGAAGTCCGGGCATTTTCGGGGCAGACGACCGTCATAGGCTGGTTTAAGTGATCACTTTACACAAGTGTAACATTCACCAATTCTACCCGTTATTGACAACCACACTACTCAAATTCTTGAAATGCCATATATGAGAACCAATTTTAAAACATTGTTCTTGAATCACTAGAACTTTACTAGAGACATCTATTGGTGAGATGAAAAGAAGCTTTTTATTGAGCAGAAACTCTTTTATTAAATATAAATTATAAATTATAATTCTGTAATTGGAGATTCTGTATTTGGACACACTCAAAATGTTGTAAATAAGTTATAACTTATATCACTTTTTTTTAACAAAAAATAAACATAATATAAAAGGTATGAATGTTGCAACCACCACAATGTCATATGTTAAGTGTGCATAATAATAATTTCTGAGTTGGCATAATTATCATCCTACAGTATTCATTTGAACGAAAGCTGGCTATCACTTGTATGTAATATGTGATGTTTTAGCGTGGGCGTTGGGTGTGTTGTTGAATTATTAAGTGCAGTGATAAATATCCCCACTTTATCTTCATTCTTTATTCATATCCTTGATCCTGAAAGGTTTCTCTCTTGAAAGGCGGTCGCCGGTTCAGTTCTTGCGTTGGTATTCATCAGTGGGACAAAAAGATCCCTTTGGTTCTTGTGATTCTTCGAGAAACCCTTCTTCCTATTGTCGGCAGCTTAGTAATTGAATTTCACGTATTTACTTTTACGTTTTTTACGCGTTCTTTTTCATGTAATTTTTCTTGTCTTGTTGCTTAAAAGGAAGTTATATTTATTTATTTATTTTTTGAACGGCTGAAGCCTTTAAGATAATACATATATACAGTATCTAATATAAAAATACACTAATGAATACACTAATAGAGAAACGAAAAGTCTTATAACAAATAATCTTATAACATAAAATTATAATAAAATAACAAATAGTAAGCACTGGTAAATACACGTCTCCTTCAAACACGATCAGCGAGCAGCAGCTGAGAGTGAAACACAACGTTTAAATTTATCCATTATAAAATGGAGAAGAAATGCTGAGAAAGTACAGATTTCAAGGAGGATAACAATATATCAAAAAAAATCTATACTTTCAAAAGCATTGGCTAATATGCGAAGCCGCGGAATCGGAGAGAACATGGCATAGTTTGCATTATGTACAATTACTATTATGTATATTATTATGTAGGGAATGAAGAAATGTTTTCGTCAGAAAAATGTCTAAGAAAATCCTTATTCTTCTCACCTTTGTCCGCACTAAAATGATATATAGGTCATCGCGTCGGTCGACACGTCTACAAACTTTTGAAAAATAACTGCAACTTGTTTTTTGAGAACTTCAACCTACACTAAGAAGGGATTATCGTTAAATATACGACACCGATGCAAAATAGCTCATCAAATTGACAAAGACACGACGTCTCGTATTGGCCAATATCTAGTGCATATAGCTCTACATAAGAGGGTACTAAAGTCCTCAGCGTGATGTGTTAACCGGAATTGAACGAAAAATCCGGAAGAATGTTGTCCGTCGTAAATTTTACGAATGTCCCGTATTCTAGGGTTAAAGGCACTAGGATTGCGTTTATCATAAACCATCCTTCTATTTCTCGAAAGCCTAACTTTTACTCCACGAGTATGTTTAATTCTTACTGTTTTATCAAGTTTTTTTTTGATAGCTGTATTATAACGTGGAATAAAAGAATTGTTGAAAGAAGTTTTGCGCTCCAAAGAGTTAATAAAATCTCGTTAAAAGAAAGAGCCACCACAAGCAACAAAAGATAATTAGTTTTATTAATTAAAAAGGCATAAAACTTTGCGGAACATGTTCGTGTTTTCCATTATTCATTTTATTCTCATTCTCTTCATTATTTTACTGGTTTTGGAACATTCCATTACCCTTGCTTATTTTAAAGTCATATATTATGTGTATGATTTACTAATGAATTCGCACACGTTCCAGTAATTACTATAAATTATGCTACCATTACGAGACAAAAATGTTGTTGAAATATCACAATTTTATGTTTACTTTTGAGATAGGCATTGTCGATAAAATTAAGAAAGGTGTGTTGAGATGGTTTGGACATGTGGAGCGTATGAGTGAAGAAAGAACGGTTAAACAAATTTATGAGGCGAATGTAGTTGGAAAAAGAAGCAGAGGACGACCGAGGAAAACTTGGCACAATCAAGTATGTCAAATACTTGAAAGCGGCCGGGTCAGGAGTCGTAATAATCGTCGGGTATGTATGAGGAGATGCATGAATGTAGAAGAGGCAAAGAATGTTTGCAAAGACAGAGTGGTGTGGCGTTCGATTCTCTCCGCCTACCCCTGCGGGGAAGCGGCGTGATGGTTAGTTAGTTAGTTAAAAGTATCGGGTTGTGAAAACGTTAGATGATAGTTCACATAACGTCACGGGCATTTAAAGATTTATCGCTTGCAATCGACAGTAAAAGAAACGTGTGTTGAACCCTAAACACACGTGTTGTCTGTTGACAAGTGGTAAGAATTATGGAGATACTTACCGATTCTGCTCCCCTAGAATCCAGAAGACTAGAAATGAACTTAAGTCTTATAGCTTTCTTATACATAATTCATTGGTTAGCTACCCTAACTGCATCCACTGTTTTTAGGCCTGAAAGGACAAAAACAATATCTTGGCGCCACTGATACGTAAAAATATCAAGTCCGTAAATAATATTCCTAATACATATACGGAAATTGCTTAGACCAGCTTTAGTTTCATGGTCAGACTACTGAATCGACCGTAATTCAATATGTCTTAATTTATTACTTGGGTTTTTGTATTTTTTTATGCGTCAATATAACACATATTTTTAAAATTTGTGTTAATATTGTTTTTATTTAATAGATTTATATTATCCACTGACACTTCGTGATGGAATTGCATTTTTAATTTATTATTAGATTAAAACCAATATTTTTAGCTTTTTCACTTTTTTATTTGACCAGCGACCGGGTTTCGTCGTTACCGACATCATCAGACCAGTCTGATGATGTCGGTAACGACGAAACCCGGTCGCTGGTCAAATAAAAAAGTGGAAAAGCTAAAAATATTGGTTTTAATCTAATAATAAATTGTTTTTATTTATTTGCCGTTTTATTTATAATTATCACAACAAGTGCAAATTCGCAAAAAATAAAAAAAATATTATGGAGCTCCTCAAGTCTTTGGGTCCATTTATATACAAAAATTATGATGTACCTATATTAGATGTTTCAATTTGATTTGCTTATTGAACATCACTCACACATAAGTGATTTGCTAATGAATGTTGATCTGGGTGTAAGATGGTAGTAAATGGTGTAATTTTGGAACAGGTAGATGATTTCGTCTATCTGGGAGGTATGTTTTCTAAGGGTGGAAAGAATAATAAAGATGTAGAAAGGTCACTGAATGCTGGTAACAGAGTTAATGGTGCAATGGAATCAGTTATAGCAAATAAATACCTACAGCTAAACTAGGAGTACACAACGGAGTCCTAATTCCAAGCCTTATGTATGGAAGTGAGGCATGGAATTGGCAAAAGAAGGATAAAAGTAGACTGAATATAATCGTAATGCGACGAATGTGCGTCAAAACGGTGTATAATGGTGATATGAAAAATGAATGCAAGGCATAAGACATAAACGTTATTGATCATTTTCCTTTAAACAAATCCGATATTTCAATTAAATGGCTTTTAGTTGAGTATTTTTTTAAAAATACTTTCTTTTGATAAACTATTGAAAATCATGTTTTTTTTAATGTTACACATATTTTACAGATCTCAAATAGTAAGGTAGGTACTTACCTAAATAAATAAATAAAAATAAGTCTCGTGTAAGTTCTTTTCATAATCATCCCTATTCAGCTCCCCCACCAAGTGTCCCAGAATAGGAAGTTCCGGTTGAAAAAATCCGGGAGCTCCGCATTCTCACTAACTTCCCCTTTTAGAAATATTCCAAACGCTGTCTTTAAAAAAAATTCCACCTGGATTTAGACCATGACGATTTATATCACCTATTTTTTATATTTCTTTGCACATTCTTGAGCAATTCCTACTCCATATACTAAATGCATTTTAATACGGTTGTAAAAATGGTCCAATTACTTAAATCAGTGGTCGTAGTTGTACTTTAATTTTTACTTAAATCACAACTGCAGTTCCTCCGCTTACAAGCTTTGTTTATACATTCCTCAGAATATGCAAGAGTCGGGTTGTGGTCCCGTGGTTACTATCATTGTCATCGTGTCAAAGGTTCAACCCCCACAACTTGATTTCTAATTTCAAGCACAAACCGCTTAGACTTACCTGATAACAGTATTGAATTGAAATATTTGTATTTATTATAAAAATACGAATACATACATATTTTTTTTCAAATATTTTTGTACCCGTTTTTTAAGATAAAGTTTACCACCACTTTAGTGTATTTCATTATTTGTATTTATATTGCACATACTTATATGTTTTTTGTTGTTTTACCTTGATCTACGTTTTTCATGTTTGAGGGTTTGTCCGCAATATCTTGAATTTTTACGATATTTCATGTTACGTTGATAGGACTTGAATATCACATCGCATGTTTACAGTTCTAACACACCCTCTTCTCATATCAATGTTCAAAATTTCATTTATTTGTCTTCCCAACTTTCGTTCGTTTTAATGCCCCTCCTATTAACTAAATTGTTTCACGCATCATTAGCTATCGGATCAATAATGTAAAGCTTTGCATAAATTGTTTATATTTAAAAATATGTTTATTTGGAATACCTTTTATTCTACTATAAAATTCACGCAGTTTTTTTTAACACATTAGAACCAAAATTTTACAAGGTTTACCTACGAGTAATTTCCAATTTTGATCTCATTATGAGTGTCGTAACTTCTAGTAATCCCACCCTAACACATAGTGATTCCGTTTTTAAATGACTAGTTATTTATATAATTGTTTAGCATATGTTTTGTGAAATTTCATCATCTATTTTAATTATAGATACCTACAGTACCAAATTTCATTATTATTTTTTTTATACGGTATCATGATTGTACCAAATGTATGCAACTTGTTCACCTAAGAAGGGCATTATTTAACTGCTAGTGTTATTGTCTATCATGGGTAGAATAGTGAATGTTGTAATGTGTAAAGTGATATTTTATTTATTGTTTCGGCATTAACTTTGTGGTAAGACATGTTACAATGATTAATTACTTGTTTTTTACCACTTGAGTTTTATTAAAGACTACATGTTTCAGAAGTTAAACTTCCATCATTCAGGTCTGTATAGTAACTAATTAACTAATGTTATTATACTGACCAGAATGATGGAAGTTTAACTTCTGAAACATGTAGTCTTTAATAAAACTCAACAAGGTAAAAAACAAGTGTTTTCTTTAAACAGTGTAAAGTGATCATTTAACTAGCCCATGACAGGTCGTAAACTCTTCCATATTTTTCTTCATCTAGGTTTTTATTTTAATAAAATTATAAAATTGGACAACTTATATAGCGCCATTTTCGTAAAAAAATACCTCAAGGGCGCTTCACGGTGAATGAATTGGGGAAAATATTATGGTGGATTTATTTTTATTATTAACATAAATTGTATGCATTTATTTATATCACAATTTCAAACATATTTTTTTTGCAGAGACCCACTAAGCCACCTTGTGTGTCTTGACGGTGGAGTTCTTTTTTAATACATTTCTATTTGTTTTACATGTAAATCTTTAAATATATATATATATATATATATATATATATATATATATATATATATATATATATATATATATATATATATATATATATATATATATATATATATATATATATATATATATATATATATATATATATATATATATATATATATATATATATATATATATATATATATATATATATATATATATAAAAGAAAAGAAAAATACTAGTATACCATTAATCAAATAAAACAACAAACCTTGAGTGTAAGTCCCTCTCCAAGCACAAGAGCTCAGTCTCTTTTTTGGAGAAGCACAGCGAAACTAAATTGGCCATATGTATAAATGTATAGAAATTGTATTAAAAATGTAACTTTATTAAATAATTTAAAATATAAGACCTCCTATTTGTAAGAACCCAGATTTGTGAACAAGTATTTGGACAAATTCAAAATGTTGTGTAAAAAAAATGCTCAAATTCACGGTGTTGTCTTAGAGCATGTTTCTCGATTCGTTTGCTAGTTGTGTCTTCATTTCGGCGGCATTTCGCGTGACTGACCGTCATTTTTCGTCATTATTTTAACGGCGGCCCGTACAAACTTGGGCAAATTAGCCAACCGAGAAATATGTGCCGAAGACCTCGAATTCGGAACATGACCATGATGTAAAAAAACCCTTTCACCGCTTCTCCGTTTCAACAAAACTACTAGTGATCTAATGACATAATTGTTTTGTTTTTTGTGCAATATACATTTATTGTGCGCACCAACATTTATTGCGTCATTTGTTGTAGTCAGTTATTAATTGTTAAAATAGGTACCTAAGATTAGGCAGGATGAATAATAATAATAATAAATTTGGATAGTTTAGTAACCAGTGCAGTAAGTCAAGTAGTGGGGTAATATAACTAAATTTACAAATTCCATTCATAGGATTTTTCTTTTTTTTCAGTTATAAAAAGTATGTTGTCAAGTCGCTCACTCCTTTCAACAACGTCGTATATCAAAAAACTTGATATTTCTTATTTCACTTATTGAACTTTTTTACTGTACAACAGATTTTTTCAGGTAACACCTGCATGTTTTTTCTCAATTTGAAAAAATATTTAGTATATTTAAAATAATAATTAAACGATACCTTTTCTTCAAAATGCAAAAACAACACTTTCCGCCCTGTAGCGGGTAAATATTATGCTTAAAATATGCCCCTTTTGCTGGGATATAGTACATTTTCTGAGCATTCCGAAAACATGCACAACTGCAAATTGACGATTTTTTATATATGTCGTTGTTGTAAGGAGTGAGCGAAGTGTTGGACATGAATTACTTTTAAGTAATCGCAACTTTTATTTGATTTTTTCTATTTATGATTTTTTCATAAACATGAAAAATAATCCCTTTAAAATAAGAAATTAACATGTACATTTTTTTATTTATATGATTCCCAAATGAAAACATGTTGTAAATTTTGCACATGTATCATGTACAACGTATACCTTTTGTATGGTACATAATAAATATGTAAATAAGTAATGCGTGTATCCTTCATTTGGTCAGTACAAAACTCGCATCATCCCTTATTTGAACAGCTTCCTCTTAGTTAAAAGCATCATCCCTTTACGCACTGAGCATTTGCTAAATGGACCCTTAAACTGTCCATGGGGGGGTTGAAATGGACCGCGGGGAGGCTGTTGTCGTTCCGAGAATACCAAATATAACAAGATGCACGCTGGGACTATTAATGTGAACCACTCCTATTCCAGATCATGTATATTATATGACAAGTGTTAGCGAAATATTAGTTGATTAATTGTCGATCTATGATACAGCGAAAATTAAAATAAAATAATAAATAATCTTTTTTACTTTGCATTTTTTACTTTACAAGGTTTTTTTAAAATTATACATGCATACAAAACATGTATATATTTGTTTGTCAATATATATTTGTTTGTTTTCTTCTTCTTTCTGGCTCTATCCCAACTTATCGCCTTTGTAGACTGCTGGGATTAGCTATCCTCGTCCTCGTATTGTAGGACTTCTATCATTTATTTTTATTTTTTTTATTTAAATTTAGTGGACTTAAAAAAATCATTATATTTAAAATGTACCTTTATTAATAATATTATAAATTTTAACATTTAATGTTATATTATATATCCTTCTATTATATACAACGTCACCTAGGCCATGCCTTCGAACAATGTTATCTTTCTCCAGCATCCATGAATTTTTTGGTCTTCCTCTAAATGTCTTTCGAGGAAGATCCATGGCAATCCCTTACGGAACAAAATGAAGGAAATAATTAAACGCATAAAAAATCTAGGGATAAAAATTAATAAAAATAATAATTTGGGTAGTTTTTATACCACCAATTTCGTAAAATACTACCTCAAGGGCGCTTATAAATATTATATCAACTAAAGAAACATTGCAACATTAATAATTTTTTTGCAAATATTTCTCACTAAAACTGTTAATTAACATCTTCTTTTAGCTGGTTGAGGTGACCATTTTTTTTAAATAAATAACTTGGGTAAAAATTAAAATAATGTATCAAATGTACGAATACACAAATGAAATTCTGTTTTTAATTTACATTCTCTACCATACATGACGTCCATATTATTTGTTTTTAAATTTTTACCTAAGAAATAACAGATTTCTATTATAATATACATTATCTTACCATAAATCAAGAAAGCATTTAATTCAACTTTATTAATCATCCCTCACGTTGCACATCAAGAACCCTTGAAGTAATAATGAAATGTGCGAATTTTGAAACGCTGCAAAATATACCTTGGCCTAATTCCAATCATCCCTCACGTACACGCGGAAAGGGCCTTCGGTGTAAACAAATTTCCATCCCTTGTTTGGAGGCTTGCGGCCTGGTCAAATTATTAATATTTAACATTTTACTTACCCCTTATTTTGAACACCTTTTATGAATTTATGCTAGTCATGTTTTTATCATACAAAATATGCAGGGTATACTTTAATATTGCAAGAATTACTCAGATGAAAATGATAACAAAATATTATGACATTTTTTCCTGTAAAAAATACTGTGTATATTTTCAAAATATTTTTTTAATATCGTAAAGTGTAATTACTGCTATATTGTGGAAAAAGTAAAAGAAAAATGATAAGTAGGAAGAAAAAGGATGTCTTAGTTGCAGAAAAACAGGAATTGGACAAGTTTCAATGTCTTACATCATTTAATAGATATTTTTTCTGCTGGACTTTTTTTACAGAAATTTAGTTTAAAGTGTCTTGAATTTTGCTTCTTTGTCATGAGCTTTCGGCCTTTGCGAAGTCATTGTTAGACAACTTCATTTGTCATTTTTTCTTGTTATTATGTTTGGCAGTTTTTGTTTGTTTTGTTAATCATCCTGGCTAGTTTCAAAGTCAAAATGAACTTTATTTTTTCTTCACACTTTATAGTATTTCCGTCATCAAAATATTGGTAGTTTCATCAGAAATGTAACCATTTACAAAAAATGGTCATTTGAATTTCATATATGTTTGTTGGTACTCAAGTTATGACCAGTAAATTGTCAATTCCAGCATTTCCTGTATTTCTGCCCTAATTATCTTCAGAACATGATACAGCACTTTGCGGTTGTCAATGCATTCCGACAAATAAGTTTTATCAGGCAGTTCCACTCAGGTACAATGAATACATCCGTCAATTACTTATTGTTGTCATAGTTCTGGTAATTCTGATCAATCATTTCCTATCTCAATATTAGCTCATTATTACGACAATTAATGTTGTGCCTTCATAGTACTTCCAATAATTATGTAATTCTGTAACGAAAATGCAAATCGAAATAGAGTCTCTTCTTTTGAACTAAACTAATCCATTCAGGTATTAAAAAATAGGGTGATTTCTTCCCCTTACGCAAACATGGAAGTTTATCTCTACATCCCTTGCGGTGCACCTGGGAAGTCAGGTAATAAAAATCTTTATATCCTGTGGATTCTATTTACTAACACATCAACGTTAATTTCGGCAGAAATCGTAGCAAAAGAATATTCCGAAAAAAAAACATGTTTGAATCATTGTGGCCAGCGTTGTCCACACTGCAATTACAAAATCCGTTATTCAGTTCACATGTCCAAAGATAATACCGTCTGATAATGTTTATTATCGTATCTGGCGAATTGCACGTTCGTGTAAACACTGTCAGTAGCCATCAGAATCACGTGAGGTGTATGTACAAATAATGTGTGTTTATATTATATTTATATGACCGATTGTAACAGAAATTGCCGCCTATGATGTTTTACTGGGTTGTTTGAAAATACTCATGCCTTTAATATTTTACACTTAATTACCAATAGGTCAAAAACCTCGGCATGACTCACGATGTAATAAATCTACTTATAATAATAAAATTATAAGATCAATAATTATGTACCTTTTGTGTTTTATTTAAGATCGCCTCGCCAAATAAACTTAATCCAATAAATATTGTATCTCTTTTAAATATTATTTTTAAAATTAAACACTTGTATTATATAATACCACTAAATGAGTTTTGTTTCATTACACACGACTAGTTTCTAAAACTACAGTTGTTTTAATCGACAGGTAATTAAAAAAACTAATGAGTAAAAAAATATTCAGGTATATATAAATAAATACAGGGGAGGGGGTCAAGGGGCGAGACTTTTTGCAGTAGGAACATGGATAAAACGGTAGTTTGGAAAAGAATATTTTTATTTTTAATTATATCTTAGATATTTAGTTTCTTAATTGTGAGTTTTATTTTTCTTTTTGTATATTTCCTTCGTATACATAAAAAATAAGTCCAATAAATGCCCAAATTTCTATACTTCCTTAGTATAAAACAAAACAAAGTCCTGAAAATGCCTGGATTTCTGTGTTCGCTTCGTATAAAACAAAAATAATTCATGTCAATGTCAAGACTTTCACATTCCCTTCGTATAAAACAAAAAATAAATATGCTTTATCTCTCTTGGGACACCAAATATATACCTTTTTTTAATAAGTTCGTTTTTCATTGAATATTGTTTAAGTGGTTTATTTTTAAACACCTTATGTCTCGCCAGTTGTGGTTTTGCAAACCACGACATGTTGAAGAACCTTCTTCTGCGGTTGGTAAAGGATCATTGCTTGTAGGAGTTCCTATATCTTTACGTTCGAAAATTCCATCGGTCTGGCAAGATACATGTTACCATAATCAATACTGAGAACCATATCTATTTCTGACACAATACACCTATCAAGGCATGAACACTATTCATTATTAACATTGTCCATCCGATGCGTACTTCCCACTTCCACAGTCCCCACTTTACTTCCGATTCTCCCCTATTCCTGCGGTCAGAGGGTGACTCTCTGAAAGACGGCTACCCTATGCTGGCTTCTTGACTACCGACATAACATTATTTGTTAAAGTGCATTATTCTATAATTTATTGCTGTTTTTGTCTGTACCTATGGTTACTTGTATTTTCTTCATCAACTAATTTAATCTTTGACATCATTCGTGTAAAATTTTACAAGAAAAACATATATCATACATCGTTTTGCCGCACATTCGTCTTTGTACAGTCGAGATTGCATTTCGACTGCATTAAATCTACTTTCATCCTTCTTTTGCCAACTCCATCTTTCACTTCCATACGTAAGGGTTGAATTCAGGACTTCATTAAAAATATACGAATCCTCTAATATATAGATTGAGTGTACCGTGAGTTTGTCAGCGAAAAAGTTTATTTTTATTTTTTCTTTAATTAACTTATATTACACTAATATAAACTATTATTTACATTATATATATATATATATATATATATAATGTCCGCCTCCGTAGTGTAATGGTCAGCACGCTCGGCTACCGTTCTGGAGTCCCGGGTTCGATTCTCAAGGGGGGTAAAATAAATATAAGTGAATTTTTCACTGTAATATTTATTCAAAATGACCATGGACTGGTACCTGAAGCGGAGGGCTAATCACCTTTCCTTCATGTATAAACGATCAAGATAACACTGCGTTTATATGACACAGTGCCCTATGCACCATTGGGGTGCGGATAAGGGTTCTATTATTATTATTTATTATTAAAATGTATACGAGGATTGTATTGTAAATATGGACGTTTTGAATACACAACGCCACATTTAATCTCCAAATTATTCTCTATTTTCATTTAAACATGATGAATTACTCTCACCACGAGTCGCAAGATGTAACGCTTCGCATTTTCCCCCGACGGTATTAAAATAACGATTTACTTCGAATTGCGTTTTACACCCCTCAAAAACAATTTTTGGCAGCCGTTTTATCGCCCTCCTGCAGATCCTATCTTCCATACTACAGCGCAAGTTTCTTTAAGTATGAGTCAACCACATCCCTAGACGTTAAATAAACGCCACTTCACTAACGTGTTATCCTACTACTACTGGTGCCACCACCATCACCTCGTTTCTCTGCAGGGGTGGGCAGAGAAGATGGAACGCCAAAATCTTCTGCCCTGACATATGTCAGGGCAGAAGATAACGTTGTTGAAAGGAGTGAGCGATATGCCTCTTTCTTCCTTCACGTCCATACTAGTCATACATGACCTCCGATTACGTAGACTTTTGACACCACCAGATTTTAGGTTCCGATTGATCAGGTCGTACCTTTGACCGTCCTCGTTCTGTTCTCCCGTTCATTCACATTTGTCAAATATACTTACTTTCTCATTATCTCGTTATCCATTTGCTCCACATGTTCATACTTCAGTATGTCTATTTAGTCTTAGAGATAGCGATAGAGCACATCTTGATCATTAAAATAAAATAAACATGCACTAATAATGTATTTAAAATTTATTTATTCTACAAGTTATATAGCGCCGTGAGAAATTACTTCAAAGGCGATATACAATAAACATTAATTTAAACCTGTAAAACAACACCATAAATATGTAAAACAATAATAATAATAATTATAACAATTTTTTGTTCACGAATTTTGGATTTAGCTGCACTTGGCAGTTATTTATTTCAGATTTTTTTATTGATATCTCGAAACAGATGAAGATACATATGGAAGTCTACGTATTTACAGGGCTTATGACGTATCATAGGCTGATTAAGTGATCACTTTACACACGTGTAATATTTACCATTGTACTCATGATTGGATATTTTAGATGTCATACATAAATGATCAATCTATGACGTCGAGATCTTATTAACATTGTGTGAATATAATAGTATTGTACATATCTTTGTTGCTTGCTAGTACGCTTTTGAATATTTTGTATCATCTTCCATTGAGATATCGTAGTCGTACAGGAGAAAGTGACCAACTAACATAACGTAAAATGTTCATGAGGGCCATTTAAGTCACTTTTGCTTGGCAAGAAAATAAACATCAATGCAGTTAGTCATTTTTAACAAGTCAATATATTATACTTCCTAGTTTAAAATCCTTTTTCATTTTTTTCACGGCAATATTAAGCTAATAAAATATCAAATAGTCAATGATCACGTTTTTGTAAAAAATGCACTAGGTTACTTTCTCCTGTATGACTACGATATATCGAAACATTAAACAATTAAGTCTCTCAACGCGATCAACTCGTTTACCTTAAACGTCTACAAATCTCATTAGTCTCATTTCGTCGATCCTAATTTCATTATCCGAACCCTATTTCTCGCTGGGACCAAACGTTTCCCCTAGGTCTAGAGGGATGGAACAATGGAAACAAAGAATTTAACTTTTAGGAATATATTTCGGTGATTCCCTAAATTATGGGATGTCCGAACAATTCGGGGGAGGGCGTAATGACACGGGGTTTACTTCCAATGTCCTTTACCTTGCTTCTGACCATGGTATTTCTGCGAATCCAAATTCTGCTACCCTCAGGAGGGGTTTGATCCTATAATCTCCGGGATTGAACCCATGAAATCTAATATCAAAGCCGTGACACAGAAAATACCAAGTTATTCCGGACGTATTCGCTTCAAATTTAGCTGAATTGGGTCAATTGTAAAACTTGAATGGATTTACACGTATCGTTTTATTTATTTTAACACATTTTTGGCGGATAGTTTTTTATCAACCCCCACACTTATTAATGTACTGATTAGGGTCGTATACTAATCACAAATAAACTAGTCATAAATAACCGCAAACCTAACTCTCATCTATGCAACAAAAATTGTATCTGCAACAAAAACTGTTCCGAAAGTGAGCAAATAGAACGCTTATAATCCTGTCCCGCTCACTACTAAAAGTAGTAAAATACGCTTTTAAGCGTTTCCCGAAAACAATGTGTCGAACAACATCATATGTACATTACATAGATTTACAAAAATTTTAACCTTATCCCTTTCTACAGCCACATACAAATCCTATTATATTTCCAATATTTTGAGTGTCCAAATCTTTGTTCACAAATCTGGGTTTGTCCATTTAGGAGTTATATATATTAACATCTCAATATAAATAAAAAAGAATATGGATGTCTTGATATTTACAAGCCTTACACTTAGGCTGATTTAAGTGAGCCTCGGACAGGTCTTAAGCACTGTAAATACCCAGATCTCCATATTTTCTTCATCTCTGTTGAGATGTCAACCTATTTTATTTATTTATTTAAACTAAATACTTAACGAAATTCATAATGCTAAAATTTTGCGTGAATATTTTTTTCCTATTCAACCACTGCTAAAATTAACCAAGATCGAATTACAAAATACTCTTCATCCTAAAATGTATGTAACATCGGTTGAAAAATATAGAAATATATACTCTTGATAAACTGACTAGCATAGAGTTTTGCATTATAGTTCAACCCTAAATTCCCAGAAGAACCATTCCAACATAGGGTCTAGATTCCCTTTGTTGGAGCACTTAAACCCAGCGTTCACTTTTTACGTCAAGTTTTATGGCACTATACCGAAGGGATTTCCCCTTTGCATCACATTTGTATACGTGCAAAGTGAATTCTTTTATGCTTTCTGTGTGTGTGTTTCTAAAGATTTTGAATAGACTTGAAACGTTCGGAATACCTTTTACAGGTATTGGGTCTATTGGTACTGTAGATTTCGAGTCGAGTTTTGCTCAATTTCTGTGTTTGACTTTAGCCAAACGACCCTCCCATTTCTTATCTGATTTGTAATTGTTTGTATTATAAACACGTGAGCGCGCCTTTTTCAGTTGTCCAATGCATTTTTATTATTTTAGCTGATTACATAAGTTTTATATTTCTGTATGTTGGATCCAAATTATCATATTATGAGGACGAGGTGATCAGTCCAGCGTTCTAGTTTCTTGCATCTAGGCTTGAAATACTTTTGAAAAGATACAGATGACGAACATTAGATAATCTAAAATCTTAGGTGTTTTAAAATTATGTACAAGATAGAGCACCAAATCCAAGGTATCATCACTTCGCGTAACAATTAAATGCGTCTTTTACTGAAAAAAAATAGCACTAGAATTTGGAAAACGATTTTAAATTACCGGTTATAGAATAAAATGTATATAAATTGCCGAAAACTCAATTTTTATTTTCTTCAATATAACTTTGAAAATCTTGTAGTGATGAATATTCGTTCATTATTTTATGATAACAATTAACATAAATACAGTCACAAAAATCCACATTTATATTTATGCCAAACTCAAAAAACAACTGTCAAAACTTTGTACCAATAATTATAATAGTAATAAACAGCTTATTTATATAGCGCAGTTTTGGTGAAAAATCATTACAATTTGCAATTTACGTATTTTATGTTTTTGCGGATTTATATTCTTACAATTAAAACATATTGTATCAGTAAGAACACTTTACGGCAGACATTTTTTCAAATTACTTTTTTACTTAAACCATAATCACACCATTACTAAAATATACGTATGTTAGGTACTATTGTTATCTTATCCTTCGAACCCTTAAGGGTTAACACCCGCTATCTGCATACATGAAGCAATGAAAGTAATAAATCTTTAAACGCGTTTCTTCAATTATTTGAGTCATGGTTTTTATACTCTTGGTCAATATATTTTTAATAGCTACAGTATTCTCTTTTCCCATGTAAACATTTAAAAAATATTTTTTCAAATTAATATTTGCAGTTTATATTTCATTTCTGATTGATTGATTTTCCGTCGTACTTACTTTTTAGTATACGAATTTTACACATCATGTCTAGTTTAATGCGTGTAATGACGTTCAGCTTCAGTGAACAGCTTTTAGGGGGCATGAAATACTTAAATTTTAACGTACTGGTGCCACGATCCACAAAAGCAGCTGAAAACAACCCTTGTTTTGACACCCTTATTAACTACATAAATCTATTTTCTCACCTTATCTTGATATACTAAAATAATTATTTTTAGATCGATTGAAAGCCGTCTACGTAATCGATGTATGATTTAATAGTCAGTAAAATTATGAATGGTGTATTTGAATGAATTGGGCATTTGAAGCGAATGAATGATGAAAGGATTGCAAAATACAATTGAATTTTTGATTGCATGAAACGGGGTTAATGTGGTCAGAAGTAGAAACCGAGGAATACGGAAGAAGACATGTCACTTGAAAATAAACAAGTTGGAATAATCAGCGTGCATATGGTATATAAGGTGAAGCGTGGATGTAAGAATCAATACAAAACTAACTAACTAACCATCACACCGCTTCCCGGCGGGGGTAGGTAGAGAGAATCGAACGCCACACCACTCTGTCTTTGCAAACATTCTTCGTCTCTTCTACATTCATGCATCTCCTCATACATACCCGACGATTATTACGACTCCTGACCCAGCCGCTTTCAAGTATTTGACATACCATTGTGATTGCGCCAAGCTTTCCTCGGTCTTCCTCTGCTTCTTTTTCCAACTACATTTGCCTCATAAATTTGTTTACCCGTTCTTTCCTCACTCATTCGTTCCACATATCCAAACCATCTCAACACACCTTTCTTAATTTTATCGATAATGCTTATCTCAGCCTTGCATTCTTTCCTTATTTCATCATTCAAACATCGTTTTGCCACACATTCGTCTGGGGGATCGTATCTTCAAAAATATGATTTAAGGGATAAATTATTATTTATATTCGTAACTAACTACGAGTATATATGTGCCTAATGGTTAACTGTTACATTTTTGGTTACCTGATATAAATAATTTTCGTTAGTTTTTGTTATGAAATTATGATATATGCATTATATATCAGGAGCTAGAAATACACCAAATTTGTACAATGATTGGTGTGATTAGCTTTAAGTAATTTAATCTTAAAACCGATTTAAGTGAGGATTTTTAAGAAGTCGTTATTTAAATCGGTTTTTTAATTCGATCACCCATCACTGGTTATTTGTCGTTTTTTTCTCTTTGGCTACGTAGCGTAATGCTTAGTTACTATTATAAATAAAAATTCATACCTTATCTTCAATCGATTCGGATTTAAATCCTCGAAGTTAATTTTTTTGTTGTAAATACGGTGTATTTTTGTTTCGCTACACCCTCCAGTTGAATCGCCATTACAGAGAGATTTATAGAAGTCATCTGGAAATGATCCCCTAATAATAGAAGGGATGTTCCTTATGTACAGGATTTATTTCAACGCGTGGAGGAAAGTTAAAATAAAACTTTCACCTTTTTTGTACTTCGAGTAAGATCAGCAACCCAAGTAATATGTGATCTAATTTACTATATATGTATATAAATCGGTACAATAAGTATGAATATCTTTGTATATAATTCAACTTGTGTTTATGTTTATGTCCGCAAAACTTGAAATATAGGTAGTCGATGGATTGACATGATTTTTTTTGCAAACGCGGCCTTATATCAGATAAATAAATGTGCTCTTTAGAAATAAATATTTCCCACCCATACGATAGACTTGACTTCCTATTATCGTGATTCGCTACCCTAAAAATAAGAAGAAAAAAATTATTCCAAAGAAGATGACAAATAACAATTAGAATCTGAAATAACGCTCCAGAAATAAAGTATCTGCCTAGATCTAGGTACATTAATATATAACGCCAAGTACTTGGTCCAACATCAAACCATCCGCTGAGACCAATTTAACACATTAACCTTTCCGGTAAATGTGCCCCAATATAACACACTACCCTTACGCTTGACGTTGCCCATACAATAAATATTAATATAAGCCATTACACTTGACGTATACAGGCGAATGAGGAATCTGGAGCAGACCCTCATTATCCTGTAAGGCCAAGTTCAGCCTATCACAGGTCATAAGCCCTGTAAATACCCAGACTTCCATTATCTTCCAAATCTTTCTTGAGATCATACAAAAATCATACACAGTTATTTGATTTACATGAATTATAATATATTACAAATATAATAAGGTAAATGCCATTTCAATAAATTGTTTTCCGATAGTAGCCACAATCTTTGCCTTATCCGCCTCCGTAGTTCACGCTCAGCTACCGTTCGGAGGTCCCGGGTTCGATTCCCAGGGGGGGTCAAATAAATATAAGTGATTCTTTCACTCTAATGTATATTTTCAAAATTACCGTGGACTGGTACCTGACGTGGAGGGTTGATCACCTTTCCTTCATATGTTAACGAACAAGATAATACTGCGTTTATATAATGCAGTGCCCTATGCACCATTGGCTGCGGATAAGAGTTAGAAGAAAAATTTATTACAAATTTAATAAGGTAAATGGCATTTCAATAAATAGTTTTGTGAGAGTATCCAAAATTTGTATTTAAATTAATTAAATCAACAGGCGGTAAATTTATTCCATCGTAAATTGATTCAAGTTATCAATCGTTGTTGATAACTGGGTTCTATGGCATCTGGTCAAATTCTGTTTCGTGACGCAGCACAATTTTAAATTCAGTTTAGTTACGTTGAGGGGATATCGCTACATGGTGTTTGTATACCATTACCTCAGACATAGTATCAGCTGTCGACATTTTTGACCTAACGCAATGTGCAGTAGATAAATCTTTTCAAACGATTTTAGACTTCCTTCATAGTCAAACACCCGACACATGTTTACACCAATATAACGTAATATTATGTAAAATAAATCGTCGATAATATGCGTGTAGTATTAAAAAAACCATGTATGAATTTTTTTAATCAAACACAGATTTTTTGAGTCTACTAACCTGTATTTTATTGTTTAAAAACACATAAAAATTTATATTGTGATAATTGTTTCGCCTAGTTATGGCGTTTTCAAACGAATGTGAAGATTAAATTTACTGATAAATAAAATAACCAATTCAATGCAAATCGTATTCACTGGATTATAATGATTAGTATACCCAAAAACTGTTAAGTATTACTGTAAAAATATTATATTGAAATTCTTATTTGCATCCAAAATGTGAATAGAACACCGCATTGGATTGACGTAATGTTTACTTGATCGTTAATCACATAAAGGCGAGTTATGTGCTCTGAGAGTTCTTCTTTCTTCTTCTGACCCTTATCCGCACCCACTGGTGCATAGGGCACTGCATCAAATTGTCGCAATTTTGAGTTGATCATTCACTACACAAAGGCAAGATGATCAATTCTGAGAATCAGGTATCAGTCCAAGATAATATTTAATAAATATTTGTGTGAAAAAACTATTACATTTGTTTCACCCCCCTGGCTCGGATCTTGTATAAATCCAAATCAAAGGGTCTCTGCTACATAAAAGCTTTTTAAATCATACACAGGTGGCTGTTGTGCACTCATATGTACTGTATTATGAGATTAACCATATATCTAGGAGTTTTAAAATTTTGAGTAGTGTGGTTGACAATCATAAGTAGAATGGTGAATGTTGCACGTTTGTAAAGTGATCAATCAACTGCCTATGACCAGTCATGTTCTTATTCATTTGTGTTGAAATGTCAAAAAAAGTCCATGGAGTCATTATAATCACATTTCTATCATTAACATATTTATGGTGACTACTGGTACTGATCAATTTATTAGACATCGTTACTAAATAAATATTGTTGATAAACTTCGTGCCTTTATATGAATTATTCAAGGATTCAAAAATACCAAAGCTGTTGTAAGACAGGATACTACCTTATGGTTTGTTTTAAGTGTAGATTTATCAGTTTCCCTTCTTCCTGTTTGGTAGATCCTTTATCCTTTTAACCATATGTTTTACCGATCCATCAATCTCCCAATCTAGCAACCCGTTAGTTTCGGTTGAATACATTTTATTGGAGGAATTAAGCATTTTGAGTATCAGTCTGTGGGTCTGTCTGCCATTGGCCGTAGCGGACTGGGAGATCAAAGGAATGCTATTGTTCCGGCCATCTGACATTTTATTGGACTGGATATCCGGTTTGGCGACAGTTGGAGTCATGCGGACCTATTAGGATGTCAATTTAATAAGCGCCATTGGTGAAGAGTTTCGAATAAATTTAATAATATTTCATCGGTATAATTTAAATCTCCTGAGAAAGGTGATCGTCAATTTATTGCGTTTTTAATGCATTTATCTTTATGATGTATTTTATCCATTTTAAATCGAAGGATGGATGAGTTTTAATATTATATGTATAGCCATTGTTTAAATATGTACTTGGATGTTGTTTCGTCAAAATTTAATTAGGAGTCTCAGTTTTCATAAAAAAAAATATATTGCAAATGAAGGATGAAATGAATGTCGAATTGCTATCTAGTAGCTATAAACTACTATGTGTGATGGACGTTCTAAGGGTAAAATAAGGAAAGAATGTAAGGTTGAGTCAAGCATTACCTATACAATTAAGAGTTGATTGTAATCATGAAATGAACTAACTTAATAATTGAATAGTTTATTTCGATACGAATCAGAACTTTGAATTCCATCTACTGGAAAGCCGGGTTGAAACTAAAATATGCTGAATATGTACCCAAAATATATTCTACGTACTCATTTCAACAAAACCAATAAACATTTAGTATACAGTAAACATACGTTTCTTCCATGTAATATTTATAAACTACCGATCATCACCTATATGGATGACATTATGAAGTTATATTTGGTATTATTAAATACAGAGTATTATATCACAAATGTAGGGAAGACCCTCGTCTAAAGTTCGTGATGAATTGATAATCCCATGAATGTAATATTATTTATGGGCTTCCTCTGAAAATGAAGGTTGAATGAGATAAAGTACCCACCCACCATAGAATAATGCGATACTACTAATGCTTAAATTTATATCACCACTCCACATACAATACAATTATTACAATTTACAATTGAATACGTGCATTGAGTAGCCTTGCGATAGGAATAAACGTTGCCAATTCGATAAATGTTGATAAATTATAAAGGTTAAACTTCAACATTTCAAGTGTGTCCAGATACTTGTTCACGAATCTGGATTATCTCCGCTTAGGAGTTATTTTTTACATTTTTGACATCTCAACATAGACGAATAATATGATTTTACGACCGTCACAGGCTTATTTTAGTGATTACTTTACACACGTGTAACATTCTCCAAATCTACCAATGATTGACAATAATACTACTCAAATTTTTGGATCTGCTTTATCCAAACATATCAATATATCTAGGAGTTCTAAAAACTTGAGTAGTAATGTTGTCAATCATGGGTACAATTGGTGAATATACACGTGTGTAAAGTGATCACTTAACCAAGCCTATGATGTTCGTAAGCCCTGTAAATGCCCAGACTTCCATGTTCTTCTTCATCTATGTATTTATTTAATTTTGTCTCCAAGGAACACTCTTAAAACAACTTAAAATCTAAGATTAAGCATTTCAGCAGTATCTAGTTGCCTAGAGAAGGTGTTATATTATACATCGTCCAGCATTCAGAGTCATAGGAAAGTGCGGGTCTTACAATTGTTTATTAAGTACTGTTTATACAAATATACACTTTTGATTTTTTTACGAGATTGTGTTTATAATTTGATTCTAAAATTCGTATTGACTTCCTACCGTCTTCAAGTCATAATGACAAACCGCTTACTCATAGTTTGATGTATATTTTGTTTTGCTGTTTACCTTGAAATGACTTATAATACCAACTGGTAAATATGTAAACAACTATAACATGACACCCCCTTCGTTAGAGCTTCATTCCATTGGCTTCCATGTTACCTACGTGGAATATCAAAATACTTGTTTCAAATCGCAAAACCCCCCACTTGAATACTATTAAACACTTGTTCCGAGTCGAACAAGTGTTTTTGTTTACGCACTTTTCAACCCTTTCAATAATATTGTTTGGATGATGGACACTATTGTACATAACAATTGGTTATTCTGTCGCGTGTTTCTAAGGTTTATGTGTTCAAATAAATATATATATATATATATATATATATATATATATATATATATATATATATATATATATATATATATATATATATATATATATATATATATATATATATATATATATATATATATATATATATATATATATATATATATATATATATATATATATATATATATATATATATATATATATATATATATATATATATATATATATATATATATATATATATATATATATATATATATATATATATATATATATATATATATATATATATATATATATATATATATATATATATATATATATATATATATATATATATATATATATATATATATATATATATATATATATATATATATATATATATATATATATATATATATATATATATATATATATATATATATATATATATATATATATATATATATATATATATATATATATATATATATATATATATATATATATATATATATATATATATATATATATATATATATATATATATATATATATATATATATATATATATATATATATATATATATATATATATATATATATATATATATATATATATATATATATATATATATATATATATATATATATATATATATATATATATATATATATATATATATATATATATATATATATATATATATATATATATATATATATATATATATATATATATATATATATATATATATATATATATATATATATATATATATATATATATATATATATATATATATATATATATATATATATATATATATATATATATATATATATATATATATATATATATATATATATATATATATATATATATATATATATATATATATATATATATATATATATATATATATATATATATATATATATATATATATATATATATATATATATATATATATATATATATATATATATATATATATATATATATATATATATATATATATATATATATATATATATATATATATATATATATATATATATATATATATATATATATATATATATATATATATATATATATATATATATATATATATATATATATATATATACACTTATGCATATATTATAGGTCTCAGCTGAGACGAACTTTCTATTATTTTTGAAGATGGAAGTATGATCATTCTAGGTATAAAAACCTAGCTTTCGTTAATATTGATAGAAATAATGGATATGTGTCTATGTGTGTGTCTTTCGATGAATTCCGCGTCATTTTCAAAAACCATATAAGTATGTATATTAATCAGTGAAATAACAATAAAACAAATTGATGACGCAAATGTGGTTGGTACTAGAAGCAAAGGAAAACCTAGGAAAATTTGGGCTAATCAAGCATTTTAAATACTTGATAGTGGTCAGGTCAGGAGTCGGAATAATAATATTAAAAAATACGAAAAATGTTTTTAAAAGGCAGAGTTGTGTTGCGTTCTATTCTCTCCGCATAACCCTGAGGAGAAGACGCCTGATGGTTACTTGCTATAACTGGATTTCAAATGGTTTAAGCTTGTTTAGATTCGTGTTGGTTTACATTTTTATATCTCATTGAAACAATCCAAGAGACGCATTCACAAACAGAGTTGGCTTTAAAAATAAACCTACCACTGCTTCTGGAATTCCAGAGAAATATTTTGACAGCGTTTCTCAGAGTTGGACATATATTATTTTTACGCTTGCTTAGCGCTAAAGGAATGGCTAGAATTTCCTTTGTCACCATTCAACACCAGAAATTTCTAAATGCCTGAGCATGTGAACGTTCAAATGAGCCAATCATAGGTTTTTCCCTAACTTTGAAAAAAAAACCTATCCACACTCCTAAACAACGTAATATATGAAGGCTAACCAAAAGTGTCTATTATATAATATATCGCTCACTCCTTCAACGTCATATATCAAAAATCGTCAATTTTCAGTTGTGCATGTTTTCCGAATGCCCAGAAAATGTACTATATCCCAGCAAAAACGGCATATTTTTAACTAAATATTTACTCGCTACAGGGCAGAAAGTTTGGTTTTTGCATTTTTAAGAAAACGTATTGTTTAATTATTATTTTAAACATACTAAATATTTTTCAAATGGAAAAAAAACATTCAGATTTTACCTAAAAAGATCTGTTGCACAGTAGAAAGTTCAATTAGTGGCTTGATATTTATTTTTAATACATTCATTATATTTTTAAACCTTGGAAACGATCTTCCGAAAAATGTTCTTTCTTATAAATGACGTTGTTGAAAGGAGTTAGAAATATATGTGCCAAATATTATAAATTGGAGTAAGCTTTATAAGCTCCGAAAATTTCTCAACTCATGGTGCCACTATCGCCTAGCATGGTAAAGAAATCCACCAATATTGCATAAATACATCCTTAAAAAAAATATGGAAATTTAGATGATCAATATTGGGCAAAATGGCGAACGTTACACAAGCGTATAAAGCTATTTATTAAGCCAGCCAAATGCCAGGTTGTAAGCCTTAGGATCCTCAGACTTCCATCTTCTTTCGTCTAAAAAACATAAATGTTTCATTTCAATTTGAGACACTCATCATATGTTTAAAAAATTGTCTTATTTTTGCTTAAAGGTCTTGTTAAAACCGTTTTAGGAAGAAAAAAATCATCCTCAAAGTCAAAAAAAATTATCTAAAATTCTCAATTGATTATTGATATATAACACAATCTAAAACGCTGAAGAAATAACATTATTTTAATCCCATTTTTTGTTTGTTTTCAGGTAAGTAACCAGATATTTTACTAACTTCAAATCAAAAACACTCACATCATTGGGTAAGTTTGGAGATAATATTTCACCATTAAAATGTATTTTTTTAATAGATTTATATTATCCACTGACACTTCGTGATGGAATTGCATTTTGAATATGTTATTAGATTAAAACCAATATTTTTAGCTTTTCCACTTTATTTTTATTTGACCAGCGACCGGGTTTCGTCGTTACCGACATCTTTAGACGGACACCAGTCTGATGATGTCGGTAACGACGAAACCCGGTCGCTGGTCAAATAAAAATAAAGTGGAAAAGCTAAAAATATTGGTTTTAATCTAATAACATATTGTATTTTTTTAATTTTATAAGGAAACTAACTCATGTCACATTATTTTATTTACTCTTAAGGTATTTAAAGCACATTCAAAATTAAAAAGGCGCCTTACTGCCCATTATAACTCTGCTATAATAATGCACCTAATTTTTTTGTGAGTGTATTTCCGTCAGCGCCATCTGATGGATAACACTGTTCATGTCCATCATTTTGATTTCAATCTGTGTTAATGACAAAAACAGTGCAAATGGACGCAGAGTGATAAAACGTTTCCAACATGCAACCATTAAAATATGACATGCAATGACAATACAATGGTTTTATTCTACGATACTGTGCTAACTGTCAATAAATTATTTTGATATCTATCAATGTGAATTATTGAGTGCAATAGAAGACAACGCGCATAAAAATCCTGGAAAAAAATTAACTGCATTTTACAATACAGTATATTTGTTTGGCAGGCACTTTGTGGATCACACGATGATTGAAATAACCTATTATAATAAAATATAACGAGTTTATCAATGTATACGTGACTAGTTTCGAGAACTACTAATGTTCTCGAAACTAGTTGTTTACATTAATTAACTCAAAAGTAGTCTTTTACAACAGTTTTATTTTCATTATAAATAAATCATGCTAAATCTGCCAGAAAATAACCTAATTTAGAAAATCTTAATTATGTATTTACATCTAGCATAATTGATTATTCTCCTCATTTTTTGTGACAGCTTTCAAAATAAAGATTAACTGTTAAAAGGTAAAAGTAAATATGAAAATTTAGATTTAATATGTTTACTATGGATAAGAGATCCATTAAAGGTGTATGGTAGTTATATCTCAAAATTATGTGTATTATATATAACACTCTCCTTATCATTCATTTCCATTGTGTAATACCATTTAAAAGAATAACAAAAAAAACTTTTTTAGTGGTATTACACAATGTGAACTGTGAATGATAAGGAGAGTGTTATATTACCATACCAAAAAGTTTTCCAATGCTTTTAATATACAAATTATATATTATATATACTTGGCAAGTATTCTCAATTTACTCACCGTGTATTCGTAATTATTTTTCTGGCTCAAACAAACCATGCATGTAGATATAAAAGGCTTCTCTTTTTCTTGAATAATGCATGACTTTTTGTTTTCCTTCTTATTGGAAGCTTCGAGAGTGTAAACAGTTTAAAAGTCGCTCTAAACGTCTTTAAAAGCTTTTCTGCTCTTTTAGCACCTAATATGTTTAGCGAAGGCGATAAAAGCTTTTTCGCAGTCAAAAAATCGAATTGAATTGGGCGATTCAAATTTTCGATACGATCTGACCAATTTATGAATTTATTCCTTTATTATTGTATTCCGTGCGTTCGTGGTCACACTCACCCCTAAATAATAATCAAAACTTCGTATGAAATCAGACACCAGCCCCTAGTTGTAAAGCTTCGCACAATAGAGGCGCCGGAACCAGTTTTTGTATTTCAAAAAGGAACCGTTACTCGTCAGCCGATTGTAATAAGTCCTCACCTGCCTGCTGTAAACCAGTTAACAGCTACCACTTATGTAGGTACTCGGGGTTGTAATTATTTGTATTTTTTGCTGAATTCCTTAGACTTTACGAAGGGTACAGCAGTGGAAATTTTCCCATGCTAAATTTAATGCATTATGTTTGTCTGGACACGAAGATATTCAGACCTTTAAATGTTTTTTTATATACTTAATGTACATCTCTGGAAATTCGTCCACCTCAGTAGTTTAGTGGTTAGCACATTTAGCCATCGTACTGGGAGCCCTGGTTTCGATTCCCAGGGCGGGTCAAAATGAATGTTTTTTTTTTCTCTCTACTATTTATTTGTTATCCGGGTCTGGTTCCTGAAGCGCAGGATTGATCATCTTGCCTGCATATAATAAACGATAGAATAAACATTGCGTATATTTGATGCAGTGCTCTTTGCACCATTGGGTGCGGATAAGGGTCAGTAGTAGTAGTATGTAAGAGATTTTGGTATAGTAAATCTGTACAACAATTTGATATACGAAAAAAAAACTAAAAGCACATTTGTGTGCTAAATAATTTCCACAATCTTTTTTCCCCTCAATTAAATCACATTCAATTAAATCACACTTGAGGTAGTATTTTACGAAAATGGCGCCATATAAATTATCCAAAATTATAATTATTTATTATTTATTATTATCATTTGGCAAACAGTTATCTTACTTCAAGAACGTTATCAAACCAGCTCGTGTGATAAATTTAAATCACATTTTTATTTACTCAAATAAGCTTTTGATAAAACTGTATGTTTTCCATAAGCGTGATTAGGTTAAAAGTTAGCACTTTCATTTTGTTTTCTAGGAATATTAAATACCTACCTGGTATTTTAATCAATATTTTCATGTGTATCTGTTTACCCTTAAACCCATAAGCGGATTTCGTAAAGCTCAAACTCTGAGACGATTTACAAATTACAATGTCTCCGAGCTTATGATCCTTAAGCTCCATCTTGAACGAATGTGAACTTTATTTCGCTAATAAGGTTTTATCTCCGTCTAGTAAGTTCGAATTGTTATCGCATTAATTTGAACGGATTATGATGATTTAGGTTGCCTTTTTGCTGGAGGAATTTGCATAATCGTTAGAGAGTTACCACTTTTATTGAAATATAAGGATAAAATTTAATCGAATTTGCATAATGTATTATTGAACTAACTCTTTCTAAGTATTCGAATAATCTGCATGTTTATTCTTTGTTGGGACTTATATGAATATTATGTACTCTTAAAATTGCGCCAATTGTAATAAGAATATTCGCCTAGTATTCGGTAAATAGCAACTTAATTTTCTTTAAACCTAGGTAAAATTGAACGTAATTATTTTTTTGTAAATTCCGTTTTCGATCGTTAAATACACGAAAAAAATGTTAGCCCTGCGCTTCAAGTACCAGTCCAGGATTATATTAAATAAATGCTAGAGTCACTAATATTTATTTTAATCCTTCTGGTAATCAAAACCGGGACCTCCAGTATGGTAGCCAAACGCGTTAACCACTACACTGGAGGTGGAGTAAAATATAAACAAAATAACACATTATATCTACTAAAAATTTACTTTTGTTTAATAAAACAACGTTAAACACTATTATATTTCAAAATCTCGTGAAAACAGAAATGAAGAGAGATTGACTATTAATTATTGATAATTGTGTTACAATGATTAAAGAAAACACTTGTTTTTTACCACTTGAGTTTTATTATAGACTACATGTTTCAGACGTTAAAATTCCATCATTCAGGTATGTATAATAACTAAAATATAAAATTAATTAATAATTGTGATAATTGTGTTCATGGTGTATTTTCATATATTCCTTATACATACTTATTCTCATACCTAAATACAAGGCCCCTTCAATAGAGATTTGTGTGTTAAATCTTTTTTTTTAAACACATTATTTTATCGAAAAAATTGGTACTTCGCTTTATATCGCATTTATGTATTTATGTAATAATAATTTACGGATATGTTATTATAACTCCGGTTTACTAAAAGCATAGTTTTTCTCTTCAACAAATCCTTTTTACTTTCATAACACATTTATCGATGTGACCCCAGAGCTAAACTATTCCATATCCACAGCCTGGGTTGCCATTCAGAGGTAGGGTTAAAAGGTTTCCGGTCGTTTGCAACACCCGCGCTTTTGTTTCGTACGTCACTTGTTTTGTTTATATCGAGAGGGAATATTAAGTGGCCTGCACCCTCCTTCACAATATCTTTCGGAGCTTTATAGTATTTCCTATGAACTTATATTAATACCCACACGTTTAGAAGGCATTCTCGTGAAATGATCGGTAAAACTTAGAATGATGGTTGCATTCTGTAATATGAATCGTTTACAATAATATCGCAAATCCATTCTGGAGGTCCCGGGTTCGATTGCCAGGGGGGGTCAAATAAATAAAAGTGATTTTTTCACTTTAATATTTGTTCAATATTACCCTGGACTGGTACCTGAAGCGGAAGGTTGATCACCGCTTCACGTGTTAACAATCATGATAACACTGCGTTTATATGATGCAGTGCCCTATGCACCATTGGGGTGCGGATAAAGGTTTGAAGAAGAAGAATATCGCAATTTTTGTTGAAAATTATGACTAGCTAAGGTTTTGTTAAATACCATTTTAAAATAAGAACTCAACCTTATTTGTAGATAATTGTAAAGAATTAGGAGAATTTTTTAAAAGGCTTTAAAAAAACCAAATAAAATGGCGAAAATTAAACAAAATTATGGATTGTAACAAAACTATTCTATGGACTATTGACTGTCGACAACAGGCCTTTCGTTCCACTAAAATAATGTTTTTTTTTATTGAATCTTTTATTCATACTTTAATATTACAAAGGATTAATATTAAGTCTATTAATTACTCTACCTAATAAATTATATTGAAAATTCAGTTTTAATTTTTAAAAAAATATGTGAAACTCCAACCCTAAATACGGGCAGAATGCTGTATTATAGAGGTGACTCGTGATTTAAAAATACTGTTAAATAAATTAAGGTTTCTATCATAAAATATGTACATAGATAATAAATTTATAAATAGAAAAGTATAAGTTTAAGAGTACCGCGAGATCAGAATCACAACATTAATCATTTTAATTATATTTCAAGTTTTTAATATGACAGGAATAATTACCTATTATCACAGAATTATTTTGACGTAAATTAATGAGCTCTATTGGGATTGTGAACTTGATGGTAATGATTGACGGCCAAAAAAGTTTTTGATCTATTCTCTAATGATAAGGTCGTGAGATGATTGAGAGATGGATGACTGTTGACCAAAAATTAATATTAACGATCAATGAATGACTCCCTATATTTTTCAAATAGAAACTTGTGGAAACGACATATCCGCCTAAATAATTGTATTTTTGAAAATTACCTAATGTCCAAGTAATTCTGAATCCAGCTACGGCTTATGCAACATCATGGCCCTACTTAGGATAAGCGTTTATATAAGATAATGCCTGTCTTAGATAAGAGTCCCTACACCTACTAGATATCTTGGTAATAGAAAAAAGTACCAAGGATATTTTTGAAGAAAAACATATGTACAACTTATTTTTATAAACATTTTACCTTATAAAAATTAAATAAATACCCTTTAGCAGATCTGATGATTTGATGGTTATCTTTTTTGACTTGGACAGTTTTATTTTAGCTGTAACCTCTTTTGTGTAAAAAAATCCAGCGGGGTGCGGACTTTTAAGGGGAAACTTTTTTCCTAAATATACATATATAAAAAATCAAAACTGTCAATTTCATTTTATTTTTAGTTAGATTTGACGTAAAATATTCTGAATTCGCCTGAACTATCTCGGAAACACTAACAGCTGTCGAGGATTATCGAAGCGATTTCACAAGATACCAAAAATGGTATCAAAGTTTAAACCAATGAACTATTGACCTGTGTTTCTGTAACCGCAATTTATTGGCTATTTAAGACACTGGGCCCTTATTCGTGTCATAACCGCAAACGTTTAATGATAGTCTTATAACTATATAACTCATAGATTTTTCAAGTGAGTCACCATCGACTAATTCCCTGGATGCTGCTTTAGTCATGCGTTTTAAAATAGGTGGGCGGTTCAAACTCGAAGAACTAGTTTCTCTTAGCTTGCCGCTCAGCCCTAGTCCCTCAAGCCTATAACAGTGTCCAGTATACAAACATACATTATACATACATATAAACGCGATGTACGCATTGAAGGCACGTCCTCAAATATTTTATAAAATTTATTTTTATTTACTAAGTTTTTATCACAATTTCTTGAAAATCTTTTGTGACTCGTGTTTCGAAGAATTCCGCACCATTTTCATACAACGTATGTGAAGCTAAATTTTAGAGTTGTGTCCTTGGGACGTTGAAGGATGAAAAAGCGGTAGAAGCTGTTTATTTTTTATATCAATGGACAATAGGCGGGATCCTTTAAGTCATTTTTATATTTTAATCATGGGTTTTATGTATCATTTTTGTTTGTATGAATCTCAATTGTTTCAAAATGTTAATCATTATCACTTTTTGTGTAATTAATTCTAAAAAATTCTACGTTATTGTTGTTTGATATGTGATTTTATCCATTATATGGTTAGCTAACACTTTTTATTTTTATTACTTAAACATAATTAATCTCTGATAATTGACGTGAATTTTTTTCGAAGTCATACCAATGTAAGAACTTCCACAGTCGCAGTTTTATAATTATTTTACTAAAATTATTTTTAACGTCTAAAGTTGGTTTTACGTTATCAGGGATTTTTCGTTGTTGTTGATATTTTGGGCGATGTTTTATTTGTGAAAAAATTCATTTCCATTTAATTTCTTTATTATAATTAGATATATGGGCTGAGTAGAGAAAGGTTTCTTTTATCTATGGTCTGGAATGCATCGAAACACGTGTCACAATACATTTTAAGAAGTACTGATTTTTACCGAGTAAAATAAAAAAGAATCAATTCATGAAACTTTAAAAACTTGTTGATGGACCATCGATAAAAGCAATAAATTAACACACCCCAAATAAATTAGTTATTAAGAATGAAACTTGGGTTGTTGGTCTTAAATCCTGATTGAGTGCAATAAGCAAACAGTAATAATACCTAGACGTGGTTCAACTGCATGATGTATGTAATCCTAGCTTTTATAATTTATAACTTTTCTCCCTTAAGGCCATTGACTTGACGGAAGCTCAACTAGCAGGTGCAGAAAGGCACTCCATCAACGCTAAGAGCTTTCATAACGTATTATGCTGTTACCTTACTGTTCCCTGTTGTATGGTCAATAAATATGGTATTTCATTGTTTTGTGTGACTTCACATGCCCACATTTCCATATTGCCTTTACTACGTTTAACTTCATCTCACGTTCATGAGTTATATATAAATTAATATATATATATATAAATATATATATATATATACATATATATATATATATATATATATATATATATATATATATATATATATATATATATATATATATATATATATATATATATATATATATATATATATATATATATATATATATATATATATATATATATATATATATATATATATATATATATATATATATATATATATATATATATATATAAATAAATTAGGGACTTAATAATTTTTAAAATCGAATATGTAATATTTAAATCACTCTATTTCTTATTTATACGAGTTATAGCACGGTTTTTAGTGGACCGCATTTATCAGACTTTACCTTATAAGAATTATATCGATTTTGAGATTATGATAACTTTTCCTGTCGCGATATAAATATATCACTATCTATGAGTTTATCTTCAAGTTTTTTTAATGTTTTTCGCTGATGCTTTGTGGCACATTTTATAATCTAAATAAAATAGAAACTAGAACTCCACCAGGGGGGGTAAAAATATTTTTTTTTATGATTTTACACTCTAATATTTATTTAATATTACCGGGACTGGACCCTGAAGCGCAGGAGTGATCACCTAACCTTCATGTAAGTGACGATTAAGATAACACACTGCATCAATACGATTCAGTGCCCTATGCACCATTGGGTGCAGATAAGGGTCAGAAGAAGACAACATGTAGTACATGTGTAACCCTGACGATGACAAGGTTCTTGTCAAAACTGGTTGTAGAAAAGTACTTGGTTAAAAACAATGTTCCAGTTTTATTTTATAAAGTATAGCGTCAAGTCTGCAAGGTACTTTGAAAGTCCATTCGATAACCAGATCACTCCCACAACTTTTGTCCATATATATATTTTTTATCGTAATGGGAAGAATTCATTTGTGTGGGTGGCGGAGTGAACCAAAATAGAATACTTAGAGCTTAAAGGATAGGTCTGGGTGTAGGACGATGGGGATGTACAATATACAGTGTATAGATGCCATTAAGATAAACAAGAAAGAAAGCGGTTAGTTACACAATGTAAAGTACACCTCTTAGGCGTCAATTTTTGGATTTGTAATAATTTAGTATCGTCCTAATTAGGTTCGTTGATTTCTACGTGTCGTAGATGACTTGTCTGTTCTCGTTGTTGATAATATCACGTCATTTAAATAACTTTGTGATAAAGAAGCTGATAACCGGGCGTGTGTAGCGTGAGATGACATTTTAGTTGGATATATGTTAATATATTTTAAAGGTCAAAGATATATGTCTTACTTCATGGTACTTTGAATTTGTTTGGTTTTGGCGATATTTGCATTTTAATTACGTCTATTTTAGGATATTTAAACGTTTCTGGTTTCTTTGCTTTAGTACTGGGTAAATGCATTTGCATTCTTTTTTTTTTGTCAACTCTACTCTATTAAAACTTATATATATATACATATATATATATATATATATATATATATATATATATATATATATATATATATATATATATATATATATATATATATATTTATATATATATATATATATATATATATATATATATATATATATATATATATATATATATATATATATATATATATATATATATATTTATAAAATATAAGAAAGGAATGTAAGGCTGAACGAGGAATAATTGAAAAGATTAGGAAGAGTTCTTCGGGGTGGTATGGACATGTGGAGCGAATAGATAGCGAGAGAATGGCTAAGAAAATATATGTGGCGAATGTGAGAGGGAAAACAGAACGTAGACGACCGAAAAAGACTTGGCACGATCAGATCAATCAGAACCTAAAATCTGGCGGTGTCAAAAGTCTGCGTAATCGGAGGGCATGTATGGATGTGAAGGAGGCGATGAGTGTATGTCAGGACAGAAGAGTGTGGCGTTCCATCCTCTCTCCCTACCCCTGCGGGGAAACGGCGTGATGGTAGTAGTAGTAGTATATATATATATATATATATATATATATAAATCCTATCTTCACCCGACCATGCGTTGCCATGGCTTACACTGATTAGCACAAAATAAATAAAATATAAGCACACCTTACTAATATGTACAATTTTACGATGCTTGTAAAACAAAGAAAAATAAAAATAATCTAGAAACTACAATCCAATCGAAAACATTGAAAATGATAAATGACAACTCGTGTCAAGAAGGACGCTGTCTGCCATGAGCAATGTTTGGTTTTGCATGAGCTGATATTACGTTCAACAATTGCCGATTGCGCTGCCGTTGCTGTCAAAAAGGTGTTTTAAAACAAAATTACGTTTACGTATTTATTTATTTAGATGCGTGTATGTGTGCGTGTTTGACGTAAATCTATTATGAAGATCAAAAACTCATTTTTTATGAAATTAGAAGGTATTCCGAATTTATCCTTAAATCTCGTTAACGTTTTTCCACCATTAATAAAATATGGAATTTCACAAAGTTGATGACGCTTTAATTAACACATGTTTCCTTAGCCTGTCATATCTTTCAGTTTCTATTTATTTCTCTTCTACATCACAACTGACAGTTCCTGTTATAACTCGGCGTTCGCCTTTTTTCGTTATTAAATTATTTTCATATTCTTTTCTTGTGCTTTCTATTTGCGTTCATTCCTTCGTTATTTTTTTCATCTTTTAAGTGTTTGGTTCTGGTTTATTTCCCCCGCCTTTTAAGTTATTTTATTTTACCCATCCTTTTATTTTGACTTGAGGCTGTCGAGATAACATCGTTTTTAAACTTATTTTTAGACCTGTTTCCTTTTCAATATCAATATTTTGAGCGTCTTCAAATTTAATTCACAAATTCTAGATTTGCTAAAAAAAATTTATTGATATTCCAACAATTATGAAAAAATATATAAAAGTCTCAGCATGTTACACAGTGTATAATTAGTATACGGTGTAATCACTCTATCTGGCCGATGATAGGTCCGTATGCCCTCGAAATGCCTAGATAACTCCTATACCTTACTTATATTATTTATATTCTCTAAGTTGGCTTTATTTCTAAAGGTACAGATACACTTACTACTAATAAGCATGCTTATAGGCATGCATAAAATGAACATGTTCTCTTGACTGTATACATTTGCTCGAAATAAGCATGCTAGTATTGATCATACTCATAAATAAGCATGCTCAAATCAATTACTCTAACGCACATGCCACTTACTAGCAAGCAGTCTGTCGGCTCAGTGTGGTAAAAAATGAAAAATTTCAGAGCTGAATAAAATTATTTTGCTTGAAATGCAATGCGTCTTAAACTTACGTCATCAAGAAAGGAAAACACAAGGACGATATAGGTTATTATTTTTTTAAATTTTGTTTTTATAATTTCATGTTTTTAATTTACATTTTCATAATTTTCACAGCCTGAGTTGGGTCGTTAATGTTGGTTGATAACCAAGATATGAATCTTGATATGCATAATTTCTTGCCATATTGTTTTTATATAGGGGCAATCGCGAATCCCGGGGGCATTCATTGCTCCGATATAGAGATACAAATATAAATGTTTTCTCATCTCCCCACCGAGACAACTGCGAACTACTAATTGATATTAGCATGCTCATAAGCAAATATGTATGTTCACCTTGCTTAAAACACCATCCTTTCGCGCTGCAAGTAGCATGCCCGAAAAATGAACGATTTTCAATTTTTGAGCATGTTCATTTCTAGCAAAGGACGTACACACATGCTACTAAGTAACATTGCTCAAAAATCTTATGTTCATGTGTAAGTAATGGGCATATGTATCTAGATCTTAATGTTATTTGATCAACGGCTATTATATTAATAGGGTACGTAAGAAAAATTAATTGTATATATTCTTCCGACACACGGAATCTTAAATTACATATCTTAAATATCGTTCATGGCATTTACTTTGGTGTCTTGTGTCTCTGATTCTTGGTGGTCATCGACTTTTTACACAAACATATTTTCAGCTTTTTTTACACACGTGTTTTTATTTCATTATATGTGGTCAATATATCTGACCACTCGGCCTGTCCATGCATCAAGTTTTTATGCAACATTAATGGTTTTATTTTTCGCTGTTCAAGGTCTTCTCATGTTACATAATAAAATTATACTCTCATAATTCATTAGTGTGAATGGAACTCTGAGAGGAACATGAATCATAAGGATGGAGCGAAGATTGAGAAGGGTCATTCTGTCGTGTTTTGTGAATCTGGTTTTAATTAATTTTTAACAATGGCTTGTCGCCCTTTTTAACCGCAAAAAAAATATGCAAAAATTGTTTTTTAGTTTATAGTTTTATCTGTAACATATGTGTTCACCTGTGAGAGGTATATTTTGTTTACTAACTTTTTTATCCTGATGGCAGCGTCATCTGTTGAATGTAACAACAGCACACGTTACATCAAACATGTTTCATGTCGGAAATTATTTCGTGACAGCTACTGTCGCTTAGGATTTTTATTATTTTCGAATGCATTATTGTTTCATAGATTTTTTAATAATTTCATTGCTTCACAAGGATTGTTTGACTATACGTATTATAAATGTGTACTTTCTATTTTGTTTATTTTTCGTTTAACCAGAGTCACAGCAGTACGTGGCCGGGTACAGCTAGTTTTTCTTATCCTTAGCCAATGGTGCATAGGCCACTGCATTGTGTAAAAGCAGTGTTCTCTTGATCGTTAATTACACGAGGGCAAAGTGATCCAGTCTTGCGATTCAGGAATGCATTGAAATAAGCAACTAAACTGATCGATTTCTAAAATCGAATGAAGTAACCTTAATGACTGCTTTTAAAGAAGTCGCTATTTACTTCGGTGATTTTTCGGCTACTGAAATCTATTTTTTGACATCTTATCAAAGATGAAGAAGAATATGGAAGTCTTGGCATTTACGAGGATGACGACCGTCATAGGCTGGATTAAGTGATCACTTTATACACGTGTAACATTCACCAATTCTACCCATTATTGACAACCACACTACACAAATTCTTGGAAGTTCTTTATATATATATGAACCAATTTACAAACCTTTTTCTTGAATCACTAGAACTTCACTACAGACATCTATTAATGAGATGAAAAGAAGCTTTTTATTGAGCAGAAACTCTTATATTAGTATGTGAGACCATATTCTCCTTCATCTTTGATGAGATGTCAAAAAATAATACGAAAAATAACTCCTGTAATAGGAGATAATCCAGATTTGTGAACAATTATTTTGACACACTCAAAATGTTTTACCCATATCAAGTTTAAATTATTCTCAGTTATTTAAATTAGATTAAATTCAGGTTTTTGTTTGAATTTATATCAAAATCTTAAAACGAATCGGTATATACTTATGTGGGTATATATAAATCTTTGTAGTGTAGGATACTTTTGTGTGGTAGTTTTTTTCCTATTTAAGACTTAAACCGGTTTTCATAGTTAGTAAAGATTTAGTGCTATAGGCGGCGGCGCTTCAAAACTATTTCTTCGACATATAAAATATTAGATACTTAAAAAAAGTGTTGGTAATCAATAATAAAAGCTGTTTTTAATCATATTTAGACGAATGTGCGGCAAAACGATGTATGATAGATGTCCGGATGATGAAATGGGGAAAGAACGCAAAGCTGAGATAAGCATATTGATGAAATTAAGAAAGGTGTGTAGAGATGGTGTGGACATGTGAAACGAATGATTGAAGAAAGAACAGTAAAACATATTTGCTACGCAAATGTGTTTGGAAAAAAGGAGCAGTGAAAGACAGAGAAAAAATTGGTAAGATCAATTATGTAAAATACATAATTCAAAATGGTCAGTTTAGGAGTTTATATAATCGGTGTGCACCTTTGTATGAAGAGATGCATGAATATGGAAGAGGCGATGGTTGTTTGCAAAGACAGAGTGGTGTGGCGTTCCATTCTCTTTGCCTACACTTACGGGATGGATTTGTAAATTTTAATTAATTAAAGCCCAATATATGTATGATAAATCGCAACTCATTTTTTTTTTTAAATTGAGGTAATATTTGCTTAAAACACCGTTTTAGTATTGAAAAAATAACTTTTTCTTCATTTTTTTTGAAAAGAAAAGAGTTGTTGTATGGTTACAAGAAATTATTAAACTAATTAAACATATATTCTATAAAAAAAGAACAATTTTCAACGTATTCTATGAAACAAATGTGCCCGGAAAAACGTCTGGCCACTAGCGCAGCCGGTCTGAACTGAACTGAATTGAATCTGAACGTTTGAGATCTCAGCCTTAATAAGCGGATGCATCACATGGCTTCTCAAGAATTGGTTCTTGACTCATATACTTCTCGATATTTAGTGATTGGTTGGTTTGTACGAGGCGAAAGAAGCGTTGGCGTTGACAGAATATAATAAGCTATTATTTTGATTTACCCATGGGTGCTGGCTATACCTCGTAATATCCCATAGCCTGTAACACTATTATGCAGCCATTATTGGTTACGGGATTCCTGTACGAGTGTATGGAAATTAAGTGGCCAGCGTCTCCTAACAATATGTCCGCGTGGGCGTTCTGAAAATCCTATGTGAAGACTTCCTATTTCCTATGCTCCGGTCACGTATGCGTGTTTATTTATTGCTACAATCAAAATTTTGAACGGTCATTCTTTATGCCAACAAGTATGCACCGGCCATGCAGCATTAATGAAGATATATTAGTAAGACGTAGGAGTGAAGCCAGTTCCCATACGATCATTACTTACTCGTAAAACCCGAATACAATACAATTATAAATATTATTATTAATATTTTCAATATTTTATTTATTGTTTCGGCATTAACTTTGTGGTAAGACATGTTACAATGATTAAAGAAAACACTTGTTTTTTACCACTTGAGTTTTATTATAGACTACATGTTTCAGAAGTTAAACTTCCATCATTCAGGTCTGTATAATAACTACATTATTATGTCATTCAGGTCTGTATATTATTATACAGACCTGAATGATGGAAGTTTAACTTCTGAAACATGTAGTCTATAATAAAACTCAAGTGGTAAAAAACAAGTGTTTTCTTTAATCATTGTAATATTTTCAATTTTGACATTTCAACATAGATGAAGAAGAATATGGAAGACTGGGTATTTACAGGGCTTACGACTTGTCATAGACTGTTCAAGTTATCGCTTTTCATACGTGTAACATTCACAATTCTACCCATGAATGACAACCACACTACTGAATATAATAAGTCATATATATATGAACAATCTTACGACGTTCCTTGATTGAGCACATAACAGACATCTATGATTGGATTTAAAAGTCTTGTATTTAACAGAGTGATCAAGTTATTACTTAACTACCCTATGACAGGTCGGAAACCCTGTAAATACTCAGATTTCCATAATCTCATTCTACTATGTTTTGTTCACTTCAGTTGTGTAGTGGTTAGCAAATTTGGCCATCGTATTGGGGGCCCAGGTTCGATTCCCAGGGGTGTTTTAACACTACTATATATTTCTTATTACCCTGGACAGGTACCTGACGCGCAGGACTGATCATCTTGCCTGCATATAATAAACGATCGAATTATTATTGCGTAATTTGATGCAGTGCCCTATGCACCATTAGGTGCGGATAAGAGTCAGTAGTAGTAGTAGTATGTATGTTGAGATGTCAAAAAAATATGTTTAACTTCATACAAATTATTACTCATCGCTTTGAAAATGTAAATATTGTGTTCCTACCCAAATGTTTGCATTTTACATTCTAAATTTTACTCTGTGCAGGTTCCCCTTTAGATTTGTTATATACCCACCGCTCCTATGTTATTACCCCATAATTAATGTGACCTTCCACGCCCTCAATGAGGTCAACAACTAATTTCTAATTACACACATTATTACCTACCTCATTCACCATTCCATACTTCCTAATGCATATGTCGTCGGAAGAATGCGCGCGTGGCTTTTTAGAAAAATAGGGACTACGAACTACCTTAGACTACGAACTAAATTTCACTTGTTATGCAGTGCTATCTAGATTTTATAATTTTTAATGGCTTTTTGTGCAATAGGATACTAAAAACGGTGCCGTGGCCTGACACGTACCTTGCCTCGCTAGTTTATTAAATAGAAAATGAGTTTTGATTGATTTTTGATTGTTCTAGGTATTTGTTTTATCTTCCTTTTTCTTGCTATCCTACGTACAGAAGCATCCAAAATAGAGACTTTGATAAGGGTTTATTAATTTTTAAGAAAAAATATATTGACCGTCTTAAACAGGATAATATGATAATATAATGCATTCCGCATCATTGTTTGAAAATGATGTCACAATAGATTGTAAGATATATGTAGTCGTATTTACCAAGTAAAATTTATATAAAAAATGGTTAGATATTACCACAAAGGGACTGCAGAATCCATGAACGAAATGATATGTTATCTTAACTTGATATGAAACATGTATTATTCTTCCCTTTTTTGCAAGAAGATGGAAGTTTGAGCATCCAAGGGCTTAAGCGACTGAGCGTCTGGCTGGCTTAAGCGATCACTTTATACATTTAAGTAACGTTCACCATTGTTACACCATTAGTTGAGCCTGCCAAATAGCATGTCGTTCGCCCTGGGATGCTCAGACTTCCATCTTCTTTCATAAAAAAGTAAGAATGATACATGTTTCATATCAAGTTGAAACAACACCTTTAATGTGAAGTGAATAATCCAGTGTCCGATTTAAGAAATAATATTAATATTGTTCAATATTTTTACAACGACGAATTTTCATTTGGCGTTTCTGAAAATGAAACACTTTATTAGTGGACCAGCGAACTCATTTCAGTTTCCAACTCACAAAAACATAAGTACTCTTGTACCGACATCGTTCTTAATGGAGATTTTAAGTACAGATACTGTAGCCATCTGCTGCATGTAAAAAGCGGCTTCCTACATATAGAATTACATCCAAACCATCAGGAAACAGGTATTGGTAACAGTTTACAGACCCTGGCTCGAGATGGAGGTGAGCTCTGTTGATAAATTACTCGTTTAAAGAACTCAGACGGAGCAAGAACAGATCGCGAACGGAATGTGAAAGTGATTAAATTGGCAATGATCGGAGATCATTAACAATTATCATTCGATGAGTCGTAATCGATTCTCATCTATATAATAACGATTATTAGTGCTTGTAAGTGCTGAATATGCAGTGTAAGGAGAGGATAATATGATCTGCAATGTGTATGTTTAGGAACTTAATAACTAAAATTAAATCTGTTACCTGAAATGGTTATTAAGTGTTTCAAATCGCATTTATGAAACCTGTTTTTAGTCCAAACAGTCAATGGCCTCTGCATTTTGATTGATGTTTATGCTTGATATATTTATTTATTTTTCATCATTCACATAATAAGAAATTTCGTATTATTTATTGATTCGGCATTAACTTTGTGGAATGACATGATTGTTTTATTAAAATTAAACACTTGAATATACCACTGTAAATTGTTTTTATTTGTACCAGAAGATGAAAACATCTGTCGTTTTCGAAACTAGTCGTAAATAAAAATAAAACTCATTAAAGGGGTGTATTCAAGTGTTTAATTTTAATAAAAGAGTTCTAATTCTAATATAAGAGTTTCTGCTTAGTAAAAAGCTTCTTTACATCTCACCAATAGATGTCTCTAGTGAAGTTCTAGTGATTCAAGAACAAAGTTTCTAAATTGGTTCATATATATAGAACTTCCAAGAATTTGAGTAGTGTGGTTGTCAATAATGGGTAGAATTGGTGAATGTTACACGTGTGTAAAGTGATCACTTAAACCAGCCGATGACGGTCGTCAGCCCCGTAAATGCCCAGACTTCCATATTCTTCTTCATCTTTGATGGGATGTCAAAAAATTAATAAAAGAAAATTCATATTACGATTATGTGCTTTCCCTAAGTTTTCCCGTACTTTTAAGGGCACATTTTTACAATACTTATTTATAAAAGTATTGTTTATGGCATGCAATCAAATTGGACATGGCCGAATGGTGTGATGTAATATATTTCAGATCTACTCTATTCCATTATCCATTTATCAATCAATACCTCATCTATACTCAATTTCGTTTTTACGATTATATGGATAATGGAAACAGGTTGTAATGCATAATAAATTACATTTTTTTAACAAACTTCCCCTTTACCAATGTGTTAATTAATCATCAATTTACTTAAGGCTCAATCATTATACCATAAATCGCGAATTAATTTTCTTTAAACCCATGTAATACATGACGTAATTGATTTGTTTGCTTAAAACACTGTCTTTTTATCGAAAAAAATAAATTTTTCTTTGAAATAAATACATGTCTTTGAAAAGAGTTATTGAAGGCTAAGAAGTTAGTTTTTTTTAAAAAATAAGTATTAAAAAAAAAAAATTAAAAATATTTCAATACATATTTTTTTAAATTGTGTGTGGAACACACGTCCGGCTTCTCGCGTACTGAATAGTATATTTGAAAGTACTTGTACACCCTTAAGGGCACTTTATAAGTTGCACGGAGAAACAGAGGAGAGTCGAAATTTTACTGCATTATGCATTATTATGTAATAATTTTTTTTTCCAAAAAAAAATTTATCCTTAGCGCGGCCGATGATCGCCTTCTGAATTTGAACGCTCGAAATCTCAGCCTTAAACATATCCTCCATATTATTTTTTGTCTGGGCATATTATTTTTTGTCTGGGCAAAATGTTATAAATATCTCCATACCTAATTTCAGCAGTTCCAATACAACGAAAGAGCCAGAATTCGTATTGCGCAACTGGACACATTGCGCAAAAGCTCCAGGAAGTCAAACGTGACTTTAAATTTAATTAAACCCGTTCTTGTATCAACATTAAACATTATACCTGCATGATCGAGCCGACCGCTGGTTGAAGCAAGCCATTAAATAGTGCCTTTGTGTTCACCCGCCATCTTGCGGAGAGCCTAGCGCAATGCATGAAGAGGAACGGTGATTGATTGAAATATAGCCGAGGAATTTTAAGCTCCGGGAAACCAAAGCTATGGTAGTAAATATTATCTTAATGTAATTAACAGAAAGTTTTGAACAACATTTTGAGTGTGTCCAAATACTTGTTCACATACAAATATAAGAGTTTCTTTACAACATTTTGAGTGTGTCCAAATACAATACTAATATAAGAGTTTCTGCTTAGTAAAAAGCTTCTTTACATCTCACCAATAGATGTCTCTAGTGAAGTTCTAGTGATTCAAGAACAAGGTTTCTAAATTGGTTCATATATATAGAAATTCCAAGAATTTGAGTAGTGTGGTTGTCAATAATGGGTAGAATTGGTGAATGTTACACGTATGTAAAGTGATCACTTACACCAACCTATGACGGTCGTAAGCCCCGTAAATGCCCAGCCTTCCATATTCTTCTTTATCTATGTTGAAATGTCTAAAAATAAAGTTTTGAGTATAGACTACAGATATTTGCATGTTAACTTTTTGATGTAAAGATTTTTATTTATTCATTTTAATACCTGCTACCCGGCCACACATTGCTGTGGCTCAGTCTGATTAAATGAAAAAGAAAGAAAATTGAAAGCACACTTCTCGAATATGTTTAGTTTCGCAATCCTTTTGAACCAATGAAAATGCTAACTGACAGCAGTGTCAAAATGCACGCTACCTGCCATGAGTACTGTGTAGTTTTGTTGTTTTATTTTTTTATTTTTTTAACGGTTCGCGCTGCCATTGCAGAAAAAACATGTTATTTTAAACATGTTTTTTACGTGTCACAAATGTATATGTGCGTATTCAAATGAAACATTGTGGTAAAATTTCTATGCAATCGGTGAATAACTTGAGGAGATTTAAGATTTGCATTTTTATTTATGAAAATAGAGATATTTATGGCTTTATTCCTTGGACTTTTAAATTTTCTTATCTGGACTAGCTTTTTTTATTAGAAGAGTACTTAATTGTTTTAATTATGTAGCATTCGGTAGTACAATTTTCCGTTTAAAATTTCATCAAAGTCCTAATTAATTTTTCATAACATCATTTGGTCAGTAAAGTAACATTGAAGTTTGTGCAGTTATCTGCGCTAAAAACCGTTGTGCGGATTTTATTCCCGCCATAAAGCAGAAGAAAGGAGTAACAAAGGAGACAGTAAGGTTTATGAATGAATAAACGTCGCCACACAAATAGTGTATATTCTCAGAACTTGAAACGCGAGTGGGTAGAAGACAAGCTGTGTTCGAGCGCCGGACGATCCGCAGATGAATAAAGATATCCAGAGGTACAAAGACTGTGGAGAGAAACTTAAAAGATACAGAAGCTAATACGAGAACGTTATAATAATATGTTTCAGTGTACAAAAAACAGACTGAGAAAGCTGTCAATACAATCTTGGATACAAAAACATGTAATTGTCTAACATAATTTTTAATTGAAGTTTTGCTTAGTAAATACCACTATTTCTTAAAATATGTTGTGACACGTGTTTCAATGCATTCCGCATCATTAGAGTTGTGTCCTTGGGACGTTGAAGGTTGAAGAGGGGGTAGGAGCTGTTTCTTACTTTTTTATTTCTTATCAATGGAAACATGTACAATAAGGGATACTTTAGTCATTGTAATTTTGTTAATTATGGGTTTATTATTATTTATATTGTTATAAATTATAATTTTATACTTCGGCAATAAGAATACAGGTGAACAATTGCATGAATAATGTGATAAATGCATCGTACATACACGAGGAGCTCAACAAGCTGCTCTCCGGTGTAACTTAGAAGACTCTTTCATACATTCGTTAATTTTTATCTTTTTTCCGGACATTTCAATGCACTTTTATTCATTTAAAAAAAGGAATAACCCCCAAAACTACTATTTTTATAGGCTTGTCTGCAGTATGATAGTAAGGATAGGGTAGGTAAATCGTAAGAATACATCACGCCCAGACTAATTGAAAATAAATCTTTCTTTAATTCATTTTGCAATTGGGGGGAATCGACGCCAGTCTCGCATTCGAGCGCCACAGCGTACAAGCAACAGTTTTTTTGATATCTTTTTAATTTTATTTATATTAGTTTTTTAAACGCAAATTTCCGATTCTGATTTGACGTTATAATTACATCCGAATAGCTTCCTCATAATCAAATTTCTTATATTATTTTTTAAATATTTTTAGCATCCCTCTTTATTTACATAATAACTGTCATGAATTTTCTTGACTCTTTCTTTTTATTTCCCCTCGTGATATCCTTACTTCCTCAAATCATTTATTATTTTTAGATCCGAGTACGTATTTTATTACCGAGTTCTGCGTATAAAAAAGTGTCACTTAAATATAGTCCGACAAAATGTCTAAATATAAACGTGTCGCCCTTAATGATTGACGCCCCTTCCTTGTGGAAATAAACATTTCTGTTTTTTGTTAAGAGTTCTAATCAGGCCATATGGCTATAGTGTGTTTATATTATCGTTTAATAAACTTTCCGTGGTTATTCAAAGCTTTTTATGACCATGTCGATCATCAGTGAAATTCTTTGTATATTTATTCCAAATCTAAATTTAAATACCAAGTTCGCGTTAAATATTTTATGACTATTATCAATTATGTACACTCTTTTCTATAAGTCTAGCCCTCTCATATCTTCATTTTGGGTTTTAAAGAGCACTTGAAATTTTAACTTGAGGTTTTAAAGAGCAGGTCTTTTTTAAATCAAATTTGGATTCTAACAAGGTAACTGACTTCTTCGGAACCCAGTCGCTGGTCAAATAAAATTTATGTGAATAAAAACTATTTAGTAGTTATTTTATTATATGTTTTGTTAAATGCTAAAATTGTTGTCATTGTTTTAAGAAAAACCTTAAAAATACCTTTCAAGTTCTCAACATGCCTGGCATTTGGACGTCCTCCGCGGTAATCATTGCCGTACTTTAGCGGGAGATTATTAAGATGGAATTTACATGGATCATAAAACCCGGAGGGAAGATGCAATGTAGAGGAAAACCTCAAACGAATATGAAAAAATAGACCAAGATCCGTGGTTATTGAACCGTGAAATTACATAATAGATACCCACACAGACGCAAGAGTGCGAGTGGTGACTTGGAAGCATGGTGCAAAGGGGCGTAGGCTTCCCGACTTATATAAATCAAACATTCCAATAAATTCCTTGGGGGGTTTTAAAAAAAGGTTCTTGACCCAACAGTAACATATTTCCTGGGATCCAATTTAAAAATCAATGAACTTTCGTATCTATCGTAATTATTCTACTGAATGATTCTTTCCAAGAAACCCTTGAGATTTTGGCATATTTTACATTTGATACAAGTTTAGTCATCGGCATATAAACTTTCCAACTGTCATAGGGTGACCATGGTGAAAAAATATAAATATATTACAATTTATTTTTAATATTATTACTTGAAGTTTAGATTTGAACATAGGCGCCAGGATAATAAAGCTACAGTGTTATAAATAGCTTAGTCTTAGTCTGTGAGATCCGTTTAATATTAAAACGTGGACTATACAAATACATATTCAGGGCAAAAAACATTTCAATTTAAACAAAAACAAACGAAAAAATGTTTTACTAAATACAAATCATATATTTTTGAAGTGCCTACCAAACTTATGTAGTGAAAATAAAACTATAAAAACAATGCATTACAAAAAAAAACGTAAAACATGACGAAAATATGATAGTAAGAAATAATGTAGTAAATAATATATGTATTTATTTATTTATTTATTTTTAACACAGTGTTAGTTTTGGAAAGGTTAAATGGCGGGCATTATACCTATTCGTTATTTATTTTTCAATATTTCCGACGAATTTGATACAAATTGGTGTATGTTAGATGTTCAGACGAAGAAATACAGAATCGTGATCGTGATTCGAGGTAGAGAAAGTATAAAAGTAATCGATAAAGGTGAAGAAGATATCATGGACGTTTCTGCAATCGGAACAATCGGCGTCTGTGTATGAGAAGATTACTAGATGCAAATATGTGGAAAAGGCAAATGCAATAAGTTACTTCATTCCCCAAATGCATCACAAACCTAACTACAAACAAGGAAATTTTACAGAGGAGCATTAAAACTTCAATTTTCTCAATCATTTAGTAGAAGTTACATCATGGGGTACACCCGGCAATCTCTACAATAAGATAATTTAAACAGTAAAAAGCAAAAACGCCAACAAAAATTTCCGAAGTATATTGTCAAACGGTGTAATCATCACACAGTAATATGTAACGTGTAATGTGATTTTTCACGTAAAATAGTTAATGGTTTACGTGTATAAAGTGATCGCTCAAACCAGCCTATGACAGGTCGAAAGCCCTGTACTTACCAAGACATCAATATGCATCTTCATCTTTTTTGAGATGTTAATATTATCTTCATAGGTAACTATGTTACTTAAAAGATATGACTGATTCGGGGTATTATACTCAATAAAAAATATATATTAAAATGTTCTAGAGTATCTGGCATAAATAAATATGTCGAATGAATTTGTCCCACTTAATAAAGATAAAATTAGGACAGGATACAGCTGATGTGTCTCCGTTGCATAAGTACTCGCACGCGCCATTTTTTAGTGGCCATCCGTTTCGAATATATTTTTTTACTGTGGCAATATATTGCAGATTTCGTGACAGATTTCAATAGTGTTCCCTGCAGCATCTGTCGCTTGGGGTGACGATCCTGGATATGAACAAAAAGTTACAAATATAAAAACTTACAAGTATTAACAAAATATAAGCATCCGTTTAATGAATAATGCATTTTGAGTGTGAAGTAGCTGTTAAAATATTTGTGTTTATCTTATTTCGCACAATTAGTTTTATTTGAATTATTTGATATAATAAAACAACAACTTAACAGTTTATTTCTATTTTTATTTAATCTGACCAGTAAACGGGTTTCGTCGTTACCGACACTATCAGACTGGTGGGAGGCTAGACAAAATTCTATGTTTAATACACAATAAAGAAGAGGTAAACCTAAAAAAATAATAACCTACTAGCCGGTAATGACCTACAAAAATAGATAACACCAAAAAGTGGATAAAATACAAAGTGCCGCATCAAATAATTCATTTGATTTAAGTTTTGTTTCGCCATTTCTTGGTGGAACTACATTTGATCTAAAAAAAACAACTAAATGGTCTTTAAAATAAAAGTAGAATAACTATAAAGTTGTTATTTCATTACATAAAATGTAGTTCTATTATGTAATGTTAGTACAAAACTTAAATGAAATAAATTATTTGATTCGACACTATGTCTCTTACCCACTTTTTGGTTTTATCAAATTTTTGTATGTTATTACCGATAGCAATAAGAACATTAAGATCAGCAAAAATATAAATCTATTTTGATTAACGGCTTCTGACTATGATGTGAATGAGGAAATAAGGCATAGGATGCAGCGACTCATGGTCGCAACTGTCGCCAAGAAAAGGCGATTCAGTTAGCTAGGTCATGTACTTCACATGTCTCCCGAGAGCCGCCATCAAGCTTCTCTCTTTTACATCAGGTTCCCGCCGCCCAGGATGTCCACTGCTGGCAATTCGTCTGCAGTTCTTGTCTAACCTTCAGGGCGCGAACCTGACTTGGGAGGATGCATGTGAGCTGGCAGTTGACAAGAGACGCTGGAGGCAGTTTGTTGACTCCATATGCTCCACAGTGGGAGTGGATTGGGATAAATCAATAAATTAGTTAACGGTGTAGTGTGAAAATGTCATATGGCGTTTTTTATAATTGTTTTTAGTAGAATCATTCGTCACTTTTTTTTATTTATTTATAGTGATATAATTTAAAATGTTAAGCTGGCAATCAAAATTTTTATATTAATCGTTGGTAGGTAGGTACTTCATATCAGTTTTTTCGACTTACGTTCACACTATCGTCAGACCCTGTATTTAATTTTTAATATAAATATATAAAATCTTACCTCGTTATTCATAAATATATTAATTTAAAAAAATGTTTACGTTAATTATACTCTCTACATTTCCGCATTCGGTAATATATTTAGTATGTTAACTAAACATTTATTTAACCAGCTGTTAATTGATTTATTTCCATATCATTTGATGCCCAAATGCAATAGTCGTCACTCTACCTACAGAGATTGATTTCATTAATTTGTTCGGCAATCACTTTATGGTAAAATGTACTTAGTAAATACCACTATTTCTTAAAATCTATTGTGACACGTGTTTCAATGCATTCCGTATCATTAAGAATAAATTAATACGGAATTAGCTTCCCGTACGGTGTTTTAAAATTATGCGGAATGCATCGAAATACGTGTCACATTAGATTTTAAACATTAGCGGCATTTCACATTCGTTTGATAATGCCATAACTAGGCGAAACAATTGTCAAAATATTAATTTTTATGTTTGTTTTAGTTAATAAAATACTATTTAGTAGACTAAAAAAATCTGTGTTTGATTAAAAAATTAATACATAAATTAGTGGTATTTACTAAGTAAAACTTAAATTTAAAACAGGTATATGATGATTAAATGTTTTAAATGTTCATTATTGGTGACATCGCCCTTTCCGTGATGAGCGATTTGTATTTTGATATGAAAACCCTCTCGAGTGTAAAGCGTTCATGGGGTCTATTGTCAAACTTTAAATCCAAACTAAATAATTCAAAACCCGCCAACTTCATGCAAGTGTTTCGAGGGGGATCGGTAATCGAAACTTGTTGTATCCAAATTAAGAAGTCTTTAGTCGCCACAACAATAGCGTTAAAAATTAAATTAAATTAATAAAAAATCCCATGAAAAAAATGCCATATGAAAATATTTCAATTTAAAATTATTCTTTATCTTCAAACCCTTATCGACACCCGATGGTGAATAGGGCACTGCATCATATAAACACAGTGTTATCTTGATCGTTAACACACGAAGGAAAGGTGATCAGCCCTCCGCTTCAGGTACCAGTCCAGAACAAAACTAAATACATATTAGACTGAAAAAATCACTTATATTTATTTGACCCTCCCTCCCCTGGGAATCGAATCCGGGATCTCCAGTACGGTAGCCGAACGTGCTGAATATTATACCACACAAATTTTAAAATAAACTTAATAAAACCATAGACAGTTTATCATGTGATTTTGTAATCTTCACGATAATTTTAAAACATGGTTATTTTTTACCTTAAACGAAAATTCAAGTATTGAATTTCAGCGAGTTTTAACAATATTAATATTATTTATTATTTCGGGCACTGGATTATTCGCCATACGAACGATATGTCAATTTGAAAGGTGTCTTAACTTGATATAATATATGATATATACTGAGCATAAAAGAGTGTTCCCTAATATTTTTTTACCTTGTTTAAAAGCGTCGTATTAACATTTATTTAAAATACGTTAAAAATGTATTTTAAATATCTAAAAAATAAACATTTTAATACAAAGAACTAATCAAATAAGAACGCATGAATGAACATTATATTGTGGCCTATTTTATAGTTCATAGTTCCTCCCCAACCCTAAATCTAATACAAACCATATGCGTGATGAAAACATCCCTTAAATTGCATACAACGGAGGTCGAATGAGTAACAGTTGCATCGAGCCAATGAATAGATTTTATATCTATGATAATTAGAGTGGTTCTCAATGTGTTCGTAATTAAATTGTTTCAAAACGTGTTTCGATGCATTCAGCATCTGTCTGGGTATTTACAGGGCTTACGACTTGTCATGGGCTGGTTTATGTGATCACTTTATGCACTGTAATATTATCCATTCTACAATGATTAAAGAAAACACTTGTTTTTTACCACTTGAGTTTTATTATAGACTACATGTTTCAGAAGTTAAACTTCCATCATTCAGGTCTGTATAATAACTATTATTATTATACAGTTATTATACAGACCTGAATGATGGAAGTTTAACTTCTGAAACATGTAGTCTATAATAAAACTCAAGTGTTTTCTTTAATCATTGTAACGTGTCTTACCACAAAGTTAATGCCGAAACAATAAATAAAATTATCCATTCTACCCATGATGACAATCATACTATTAATTTTATTTTATAATTTACATATTCTTTCAAATGTGATTTCTCGGCAGTATATATGATTCAGCTGAGTTAGCATTTCCATAATGGACACATTTCCTCTCTTAACATCTACCTTATGTGTTGCAAATATTATATTTCGAATTAGTCAATTGTCTGTCTTACTAAATTAATTCACTTTATAAAATTAACCAACTTTGTTTTAACCACTTTTTTTATTATAAGTACACTTTAACCTACCGGTTTCAACAAGAACCTTGTCATCACAAGGGTTTATAAAATTCTAAAACATATTCAAATACTCATAATTATTTACATTCCCTTACAAAAAACTAAATCCTTAATGTTTCTTGTTGAAACCGGTAGGTTAAAGTGTACTAATAATAAAAAAGTGGTTAAAACAAAGTTTCTTAGTTTTAAAAATTTCATAAACTGTGCCACAAAGTATCTGCAAAAAACATTGAAGAAATAAATTAATTCAGCTTATTACCAGTCAGTAAAATCAGAGATAACTGCCAAAAAAATTAAAACTATTTCTAGATATCGAGAAGTTTAGGAACGTCTGTTAGTGCCATTTGGCCCTACAAGAAGTGGGATATAGCCCATAACCATTTGCCACTATTTCCCCTGTGTTATATTTGTGATATTCTTTACATTGTGAGATTAAAAAAATCATCTGGCACATATTTTGTAGTATTATCTATTGACTGATTAACAAAAAAATCAGAATAGAGGGTAGATTTTATCCCGATTGTGAAAATTGTATCTTACTTTACGTAAAAAAAATAAACATTTAACATCACAAAATTTTATCCAGATTAAAGCAATGTAATGAGTGAAATTGGTGTTATAATATATGTATTATTTTTGACATCTCATCAAAGATGAAGAGGAATATGGAAGTAAATGCCCAGACTTCCATATTCTTCTTCATCTTTGATGAGATGTCATAAATCATATGAAAATAACTTCTGTAATTGGAGATAATCCAGATTTTGTGAACAAGTATTTAGACACACTCAAAATGTTCTTAACAATATATGCTTCATATATGTTACTTTTAACCTTATTCTGTATTTTGAACTGCGCACCTTATAAGTATTCAATAGTTTCTTTCATTACACTTTAAACTTTATACCTTATACTTTTCACTTTAAATAGTTAAAAGTCTTTACGGTATTCTTTACGGTGTAAATATTAAACATTGTACCTTATACCTTATACTTACTACTTTTCTTTTGCATTTAAGATAATTAAACAGCTCTCTGTGCATGGTTGTTTTTATCCATTTTGTTATTATTTAAGATGATTTGATGGATTATGGCGTATTGTCCTCAGTTTTAACTAATGGTTTTATGTATAAAAAATATCAAACGATTACAATACAATTGGTTTTAAGGGGTGCCGGGTGGTCTGAAAGAAATTTGCAACGTATTGTGGCAATAAACACGTGGGCTGAACTCAGGGGTGGATGAAGATGAATTGCCAACCAATTTATCGTGAAATTAAAACCACGATCTAATTGTAAAGTTTTGTAAACAACATTTTGAGTGTGCCCAAATACTGGTTCACAAATCTGGATTATCTCCAATCATAGGAGTTATTTATCTTATTATATTTTGACATCGTAACATAGATAAGATAATCCAGATTTGTGAACAAGTATTTGGACACACTCGAAATGTTGTTAATAAATTGTCTGATCAAATAATAAGCTAAAATAATAAAATGAAAAAGATACTTTGTGGCGTTTCTCATGTATGTGATTATTATCCACAATTCGGACCTCACATACAAATTAAAGAGTTTCTGTTCAATAAAAGAGTTTTTTCGTCTCACCAATAGATGTCACCACTGAAAATTCTAGTGATTCTTGTACAATGTTTCAAAATTTGATCGTATATATATAGAACTACCAAGAATTTAATTCAGTTGTGTTGTTGTCAATCATGGGTAGATTTGGTGAATGTTACACGTGTATAAAGTGATCACTTAAACCAGCCTATGACGGTCGTAAACCTCTTAAATGCCCAGACTTCCATATTCTTCTTCAGCCATGCTGAGATGTCAAAACATAATATGGTCAAGTTTTGTTATTTTACTGTCAAACTAACGAAGCAACATCGTACTTAAATATATCACAAAATTTAATTTCATTAAAAAGATTCTTTATCAAACTCATCCGATAAGATTTCTTCATAAGAATCAGGTCTCCAGTCTCCCCTTCTTCTTTTTAGTTAATCAAAGAACGAAATCCAATACCATGTAATTAATTTATCTTCAGATAAAATCCTTTTAACATCATTGAAAAGATACGCTTTCCTAAATCAGGCCGATATCCTGTTTTAACGCTGGTACTTCATTGGGAAGTGGATAAAAGAACCGAGAAAAAATCCTTTATTCTTCTTTTGTAATAGCTGTCTCGCAGGATTAAAAAGCAATAAAACTTCTGTCCGATACTTGCAGTAACTCTGTAATGTCTCGAAGCAGAGACATTAATCTCCACTGAATTATCGCCCCGGAATCAAATAAAACTCCGATTTTATATCACGATTATAATAAATAACGATATTGAACCGCATGAAAATATTGTATTTGAAACGATATAAATAATTTACAACATTTTGAGTGTGTTCAAATACTTGTTCACAAAATCTGGATTATCTCCAATTACAGGAGTTATTTTCATATTATTTTTTGACATCTCATCAAAGATGAAGATGATTGCGTTTCTCATGTGTGTGATTATAATCCGGGATTCGGACCTCACATACTAATAAAAGAGTTTCTGCTTAATAAAAAGCTTCTTTTCATCAATTCATCAGTCGATTCAAGAACAATGTTCCAAAAAGACGTTTGTTTCAGTTGTATGTATGTATTACCTATATGCTCAGGCTGAAGGATATTATTGCCTTACGAGTATATGTACATATATGCAAGAATAAGGAGAAAATAAATAATGGGTAGGACACTCAAGATCGCATAACCATACTCGTACAAGCTTGTGTAGTTTGAATATATTGTTTTGTACGAAGAGCAATAAAATTTTTTAAATAATGTTTTACTTAGTAAATACCACTATTTCTTCTCTATCTACTGTAACACGTACTATCTGAGTAAAACATTAATAAAAAATGGGTAGATTTTACCACAAAGTGGCTGCCGAATCAATAAATGAAGAAATAATTATGTAGACTGTCAGAAGATGTCGGTAGTAACGAAACTGGGTCACTGGTAAATGTTGAAATATGACATCGTATTTCCAGATATTGTTACGTTATTATATTTTATAAGGGGAATGGAACAAATAGATTTATTCAAATCAAATCAACAACCAACTTAGGATAACGCATTCCAGAAGGGTGAAAATCCATCAAATAAGATGAAAACCTCATCTTATTTCAGTTTTTCGGTTTTCTGAGACAAAATATTTTTTCGACATTTTTGAAAGTTATTATTCAGACACTGGATTATAACTATGGATGGCACATGTAAATCATTTTACACATATTATGGGCATGTACATGCATGGACATGTATATCATTATACACATACGGCCTGTATGCATGAGAAGATATGCAGGAATATGGATGGAGGCGAAGGATATTTGTAAAGACAGAGTGGTGTGGCGTTTTATTCTCTCTGCTTACCCCGGCGGGAAGCGGCTTGATGGTTAGTTAGTTAAGGCTAGTTATATAAATACCAGACATGCCTAATTGGCGTGTCAAACTGATTCATTGTGATTTCCTCCAGTATAGCTGATTAGTATTGGTTCTATTCTCACTTCTTCAGTAAATTCCATTGAATTTTTCATTCAATCCGTTCCACCGATTATTTCCGTTTCGAGGCTTTAAAACACCGTTTTTTATTGAAAAAATAAGTTTTAAACACTCTCCTTATCATTCATAAGTTTAAAATAAGTTTTTCTCCGAAACAAATATATGGTTTCGAAAAGAAAAGAGGTATTGAAAGGTAAGGAGTTAATTTTTCTTTTAAATATTATACAAATATATATACAAAAAAGTCTAATTCCTATAAATATTCTTTAAAAAAATATTGAGCGTGGAATGACGTCTAGGCCCTCGCCCTGCCGATCGCGTTCTAAATTGAAGTTCGAGATCTCAGTCTTTATATGTATTGGTTTGTTTTTTCCTTTTACTACACATTTTTTTTTACAGAGTTTTAGATGATTGTTTGGAAGTAACCAAATCTTTTCCACTGATTTTCTTCGTAATAAAACACTAGTTAATTTGCTATTTTTCTATTTTAATGTTACAAAACGCTACTGACAACTTATCTCAGACTTAAGTTTGTCGCTGCAGGAGCCTGGGTGAGGACCTATCCGACATCGGATCCGTGCTAGTTCATAAGGAACTCTCAGGAGAGGTGGTATCATACATTATAAAAATAGTGAAGCATATTGGTACCATGAAGGATATTGGTACCATAAACCAAGCTACGACACATAATGCCGAACCCTCTTCTAGTGGAACAGAAGGTGTTGACAGTCAACAGTCGGCTACTCCTGAGGAGTTTTACCTAGTTTCCTCTCAGCAATAAGTAAATGCTGAGATGTTCCTGGTTGGCCCACACTAGATTATCCCTCCTGCTCCCAACACAGATTAAAATAAAACATTTTTTTAGCTAGAAGAAACAAAAATCCGCTGTATGATCTTTTAGTACACAACCATGATACACTATTTACACACAACGAAGATTTTATAGTCCCAAGAATTAACAAGAAATATGGGAGTTGAACACTGCAATATATCGTTCCGAACATTTTTAATTTGTTGGCAACGGATGTTAGAGGTCAAAATAAAATATGGAACAAAGGCAAAATAAAAGAATGGGTAAATGATCAAGAGTTAATTTTATTAAAATTGTAAAATGTTTATATTCTTAATTTTTCTCTATTTTTTGTGTGTACTCGTATATTAGGTTAAAATCGTTACAAACAATAAAAAAATGTATTAAAAAAGAATTCCACCGCCAAGACACACACACAAGGTGGCTTGGTGGGTCTCTGCAAAAAATGTTCTAAATATATAAAAATTGTGATTTAAATAAATGTATACAAATTTTTAAAAAAAGGTTAATGAAAAACACAACTCCAATCTAAAAAAATACTTTAGTTTGTATTTAAATTACATTTAATTAAGGTATTCCTTTTGTAAATGGAATCCAATTACCTGTTTCGCTTTGCTTTGTTGCCCACTCTGTTCGAGGCTGCTCCTAAAATTTAATTCAAACAATAGTACCTTGAATTGGTTGAACTTGTGAATTTGTCATGCGTTCAGCTCTTGCACAATAGACAGGTTAGGAAACGTATACAGCGAGGGTGCTTCGAACCGAAAGTAAACATAGAATTAGGTAATCTGTGAAGCTAATGTGAGCTTTTGTTTGTTCGTCATGTTCCCTTGACAAAGTTGTTGCATATTGCCATTGAGGGTCTACTCTCAAATATACAATTCAGTACGCGTCCGGCTGCACGAGAAGCCACACGTGTATTCAGCGTACATTTTTTTGTTTAGAATTCTCGTATACATTGGAATTTGATTTTTTTAAAGAATATGCATTTTAAAAAAATATTTCATTTCTATAACTCTTTTCTTTTCAATACCATGTTTATTTCGAAGAAAGGATTATTTTTTCAATATAAAAATGGAGTTTTAATCAATTGCGTGAAATTAATATTAGCTGAGTTTAACGAAAATTAAGTTGCGGCTTATGCAACACCGCTTGCCATAATTTATAAGTTTTATAACCTTTACTTACTCTTGAGTGGATTTACTTTATGTTCAAAGTTACTTTATTTTCATTTAATTCATGCTTAAAAATTCTAGGCAAAAACAACCATTATATATTTTTTAAATACATTATTTTTTTCAACTATATTCAAATTCTGCCTTATTTGGTTAATTCTATTATAGCTAGATTGCACTGCGGTCAGTTTTCAATGAATTATTAACACTTCCGGGTTTCTTTTTATTGACATGGACATAACATAGTTCACGGCCAACCCACGATTTGAACAAATAAATAAAATTAATGTTCTGTAAGTGAAACATATCTCTTCCACTTTGAGTAGTCTACAGTAATTACAGTATCAGCGGTCTGAATAATTGTAGAATGAACCCAATATGCAAATGTGCACTGAATTTTGTCATAAAGTAACTGTGCAAGCTATACTTGTTTGTTACATTCCACGCCATTAGTTCGTGACTATTTGATTGATGGAAGTCCTCGAGTGAACATCGCCCTGTTCACTCGAGGACTTCCATCGTAGTACAAATATTCATAAAATCAATCACGATGCCAAACAACTCCAAATATTGACGTCTGATTCATTTTTACACAAAATAATGCAAGAAAATGCAATACAACAAATAATGATATAATTAAATATCTCTTGTCTTTTATTTTTCTGATCTTTAACGTTTTTAACTGATTTATTTTACTAAGATATTTATTTTTATTCTTGACATCATCACGGTGACATCACACAACTGTCACACAACTGCGATTATTGACAACTCATTTATTATTGTACAAAATAAAACAATAAAATGCAATACAATATACAATGCTGTAGTTATGTCTCCTGTTATTTCTAATTCTGATTTTTTAAATTTTCCAACCGCTTTGTTTTACTTGAATATTTCATAATAATCTGCAATTCCATATTTCAACTATTTATGCAAGTATTTCAACTTGCGTTGAAATAATTTTAACACTCAATGTTGTTTCAATAGCTATTGTGGTATTTACTTAGGTTTTGACCTTTATTAGACCTAATTCACCGTTTTTTACATAATTCAACCTTTTCCGAACCCTTTCATGAATTAAACTATATTTTTTTAAATAAAAATTAGATTTAATATTGCAAAAAAGATTTTTAACAATTTAAATTCTATGGGTTAAAAACTTGTTCACGGAGTGTTTTGCGATAAATTCATTTATAAACTTGTTCAATCCATAGATATTTATTATATGTATACTTATATCTTATTAATCTTATCACTTTAGTAGATTTTCAACTGCTTTGCCAATATGTATTATATTAGTTGTAGTGCATTTTGTATCTTACAAAGATGTTTGTTCTATTATAATTACTACATATAATTTAATATTTTAAATCTCATTTTCTTGATCGCCAGTTTCCAATTACAATAGTTTTTTTCTTCTTCTTCGTGGCATGTCGATGAAAATCAATATACTTTTTCTGATCCATCTTTACACAATATTTTCTTACTTTTTGAATACATCCAATTTATGTTTATTATTTGGAATATAAAATTCATCCTTGTTGTTTCGTTTAAAATTGTGTTCTTTATATTTCATTGCCATTCTGCCCCTCGCTTTTTCTTACCTCTGCTCTGTAATGAATTCTCGCAATTCTTCCTTTTACTTTCTCGCAATCAGAATTAATTAATCCCTTGGATAGCAGGCACCTGCTCATCCAGTGTAAACGCTTCCTGCAGCCGATGATTATTTTAATTAACAATTATTCTTCTCGCCTTCTTCACCATTAACCTTTGATCATAAGAAGTTAACGCCTTGGAACCTTGTTTTACTCTTGTTAACTTCAAATGGTAACAACATCAAGTAATATAACGTTTTAAAATTTCAAATTATCTATTCATTGGCGAATCTTCTGATATTTCATTCCAAATGGACCAAATTATCTTGAATATCGTTTTATTCATAACATTTTGAGTGTGTCCAAATACTTGTTCACATTTCTGGGCTTACACTACTTAGGAGTTATTTTTACATAATTCACACAACAATTTGATTGGTATACAAAAATTTGAGTAGTGTGGTTGTCAGTCATGGGTAGAATGGTGAATGATGCACTTGTATAAAATAATCACATAACCAGCTTATGATAGGTCATAAGCCTTTTAAATACCCAGACCCCATGTTATTCTTCATCATTATTGAGATGTCAAAATGTATAATTGTATCCACTGTAATTTAATGATAACTTTGGATTATCAATAACCGATACTTTACAAAAAATCGTACTAACGATTATTAATTATATTTTCAATATGCTTTTCACTAAAAAACCAAAGAAGCCTGTAATGAGTAAAAAAATTACTCGGTTTTCAAAATTCTCAGTAACATTACCAACTATTTTCTAGCTCATCGGATCGATAACTTTGATGCCCTGATGCATTGGGACGAATCGAAGCCCTGGTTAAATACAATGATTTTATATCCACTTATTTCATCTCAGAGGCTGAGAACTGAATCATACGACTAATCACGGTATCCTCGTATAATTCACTTTTGAAAAATGCTACATTGATGTAATTCTCTCTCCTTCTAAAGCAAATAATAAATGAATGTATCTATTTATTTACATTTTGAGTGTGTCCAAATACTTGTTCACAAAATCTGGATTATCTCCAATTACAGGAGTTATTCTCATATTATTTTTTGACATCTCACCAACAGATGTCTATAGTGAAGTTCTAGTGATTCAAGAACAATGTTTCAAAATTGGTTCATACATATAGAGCTTAAAAGAATTTGAGTAGTTTGACTGTCAATAATGGATAGAATGGATGAATGTTACACGTGTGTGAAGTGATCACTTAAACCAGCCTATGACGGTCGTCAGCCCCATAAATGCCAAGACTTCCATATTCTTCTCCATCTTTGATGAAATGTCAAAAAAAACAATAATAATAAAATGCATCTATTTATATTTTTGGTTAGATGCAACGGAGATGTGACGGTATTGCCTACGTATTATGTTATGCTTTTGATGGCGTCAATTATTTTCCGTACATAAGAGCTTCATTCAATTCACTTTGTATTAAACAGATTATTCTGTCAGCTGTCAATCACAATATTGAATTAGTCAATTGGTATTAATTGCTTTTGAATTGCCTCATTTGATCCTTTGCTTTAATATTTAACCAAACTTCATACGATTATGGCGACAAGTAGTTGTTTGGTTTATTGGTGTAATGCCAGGGTTCTCAGAGGGTTAATAAAGTCCATTAAACTCAATCACCGACCAAATGCGGCTCAAAGGAAACCGCTAAGCACACAGTGCAAGTTGAGAATTTGGTACCGTTCAGAAAACCTTTTGGGCCGAACAACGACGTGCGACTTCGTTTGTCCTTCCTGATCAAATATCGCGTTATCTTAATAATTTGACAGTCTTAGTTCAAGCGGTCTTGCCTTTATTGCAATTTTGATGCCGTTGGTGTTAGGTGTCGTTTTAATACAACTCGATTACGCGACGATCGCAAGTTCTCACGAATTTTACTCGTTTACTTCGTTCAATTTTACTCCGCGATTAAACATACAAATCACATACGAAAAAACATACAATCGAAGTATCCTAATTGGCCCTCGCGCGACAAATTACGTCAATTATTGTCCGTACTTACTAATTGACACTTAGGATCTGTATGTTCAATTGCGGATTCGTACGAATAAAATTCGCGAAAACTTGCGATGGCATTGTATTAGAACGACGATTTATATTTCCGATTCTTTTCCACTTGTTTTTCCGATTTTTACATTTTTATTACACGAATCGGATGAATAGAGAAAGGTTTTAGTTAAAATATTTTTATTTTTACGCGTCAATTTTGCGTTTAGAATAAGCTTCACGTTTGAAAATGATGCGGAATGGATCGAAACACGTGTCACAACAGATTTTAAGAAATAATGGTATTTATTTGATTAAAACCTAAAATAAAAATGGATAGATTTTACTACAAAGTTACTGCCGAATCAATTGATTAAAAAATAAACTATACTAAAAAATAACTACCTGTTTGTTTTGTTCTCTACATTAAAATCATCGCAATCAACCGCACAATACCTGTTAATATTAATGAAAAAAGGCAGTACAATAATACATAGGTACATATAACAAATTTAAGTAGAGCTCTAAATAAATTAAAATACTCAAAAGTCGGCTTAAGCCGCCTCAAGTGTGATAGAGAGTGGATCTGCTATATTTTCCTTCTCTTATTTTTCATAGTCTTATCTATATGTCTAAAGATAGAGTGCTTCCAGCAACCTTAAGCTTATTAGTTTGTTGTCTATATGTACATACGAGTACCTCGTCGTCCTGAGCTATATAGATGGTTAAAACCACAATATTTGTGGAGTGTATTGTAACTTTCCGCCCCTTCGGTGTTTTATGCAAACGCGTTTGCTTACAATCCATGGGATCCAAAATGCTCGACACATTTGGAGGGGTCAAAACTTCCAAGAATTTGAGTAGTGTGGTTGTCAATCATGGGTAGAATTTGTGAAATGTAACACGTGTGTAAAGTGATCACTTAAACCAGCCTATGACGGTAGTAAGCCCTGTAAATGCCAGGAATTCTATATTCTTTTACATCTATGCTGAGATTACAAAGAAGACTGAGATCAGTAAGAAAGAAAAAATCCGATATTCAAAGGGATTATTTTGTAAAAAAGAGGTAGTTTTTTTTTACGAGTATACATATAATACAAAAGAAATCGTGTGTACCATAATATCTTTTAATCTTTTCCTGTAATAAAATAGACAGGAAAATATTCGAAATAAAATATCTAGCATCGATTAATTACATTACTCACGGTACTCGGCGTACAAAAATGCAAAGCAAAACCAGAAGCAAAGAAAAGAGGTCAACGTTTTTAGGTGATCGAAAAAATCATGATAAATGGTACCTGTATTTTGTAAGAGATTATATCAAAACAGTTATAAGACCCGTAATAGACACAATAGGTCTAAACGAAAAAGAAACAGGAAAATAATTTAATATCATATAGCAATAACTATTATTATAGAAAAGTAGACAAATGCAGTCAAAATGCGATCCCCCAGGCGGATGTGCAGCAAAATGATGTATGATAGATGTTCGAATGAAGAAAATAATGCAAAGCTGAGATTAGCATTATTGATAAAAATTAAGAAAGGTGTGTTGGGAAGGTATGAATATGTGGAACGAATAAGAGAGGAAAGAACGGTAAAGCAAATTTATATATTAAAAAAAAAATATGTGTATATTTCTTAAGTTAGCTTAAATTACAACTAATATAAACTATTATTTACACATGTGTAATATTTGTACATATGTAGTTGGAAAAAGGAACAGAGGAAGAGCGAGAATAACTTGACATGATCAGGAATGTCAAATACTTGAAAGCGGTCAGGTAAGGAGTCGATATAATCAGCGGGTATGTATAAAGAGATGCCCGACTGTGGAAGAGGAGAAGAATGTTTGTAAATACAGAGATGTGGGGTTCTATTCTCTCTGCCTACCCCTGCGGGGATGCGACGTGATGATTAGTTAGTTATTATTACAAATATTGTAGAAGGATAAATATATGCTTGATGTGCAGATTTTCATCCACGCAAGTCGTGATATTGTGGAAAATCATTCAAATTCTACCCATGATTGACAACCACACTACTCAAATTCTTGGAAGTTCTTAAATAGGGTTAAAATTTAATTTTTATTGCATTTTTAATTAAAGTAAAACTCAAATTCTTGAGTTTAAAATGCAAGGATATTACCACAAGTTGTTATTATTGACTATGCATATTGTATTTTAGAACTGATACAAACTACCCGCAGGCTATCATAGAAAATCCTCCTAACGTAACTAGTACAAAATCTTACAGTAAACTAAATCTCTCATTTAGTTGCCCGTGTAAGTCGATGATTACCTTTTCACGGCTGAGCACTTTGCATATTCCAGCCAACGCAGCAGCTGATTCATATTACAGTGAAGGGTGAGTCGGGAACTTGACACAGTCCTCCACCCTCTCGACTCTTGTTATTCCGTGCGTGAGTAATTAATCAAACAGCAGCCACGTACCACTGATGTGACTCGGCTGATGTCGACAACCACAAGTCGACCAGTTTCATGCGCTCTTGGCTATTACCCTGTTTTGGGTACTTCACCCATCATTTTGTTATCATGGTTGGTATTCTCAAAACTATTCGTTAGTTTTAAAAAAATATACAAACAAATGGAGCATTTTCATAGTAAAATGTTTGATAGTTCAAATTCTTTTATAAAGTGATCGATAATTCAAAATCGTACATTTCCATGGTAAAATGATCGATGGTTTAAAATCGAATATTTTCCATAGTAAAATGATCGATAGTTCAAAGTCAAACATTTCCATGATAAAATGATGGTAGTTTGAAACCGAACATTTCCTTGGTAAAATGATCAATAGTTTAACTTCTCAAATTTTTATAGTCTGATTGTCAATTGTGTCGGGTTGTGGTCCCATGGTTAGTGTCGCCGACTCTTGAGTCAGAGTTTCTCGGTTCGAACCCACTCTTCCACAATTTGATACCTATGTCTAATAATGAGCCGCATAGGCTCACAGAAGTAGTATAAATTTGAAGTATTTTTGTAAATAATTAAAAATACAAATAGTTCTCTTTAAAATTAAAATAAAATAAAAATCATGGGCAGTATAGTCTCTTTAACAGGCCTATGACAAGTTGTAAGTCATGTAAATACTCAGACTTCCGTATTATATTCATTTATGTTGAGATATCAATAAATAAAATTGAAAGGAAAGGTAGAACAGCAGCAACGCTTAGGGTACTTGAGATCGCATGTCCGTACCTGAATGAGCTACTGCCTTTTCGAATCCTCCTCTCTCGAATATCCTGCTGCAAAGTTTATAAAAAGTCTTAAACATACGAGTATATGCATTTTATATACACAACTTAATCCTTTTGGATAATCGTCGTTCTAATTAGTAACTTTGTCATTTGATCAAATGAACGTCGTTCAATGTTTCAGAAAGAAACTTTATGTGGGTAGCAGGTTTAAATAGTAAATAAAAAAATGTAACAAAAAAACCTTGGAAACTATTACTCACTTTATGGAAGCGAAGTCCGGAAACGCCAAAGGAGGATTTTAATTAAAGTGGGAGGCTTGTTAAATAACGTTTTTGTTTGTATTTTGTCCACAGATGCCACCCTTAGCATGCCGAGTTTCAGTATCCAATTTAAGCGATAAATTTTTTTTTCACTTTTGTAGCCTTTTATAAATACAACTGCAAATTTCTGTACTTTATTTTACTCACTTGCTATACCCACCCACGGGTTTCTGTGGCTTAGTCTGGTTAAATGAAAAAAAAGAACAGAGACAGCACACATTTCTTATATATTAACCGTTTGAGTGCCAAAAAATGCATACAGTTTCTTGTAAAATGCCACCAAAAAAACATCATTTTTTATGAAACTATATATTTTTTTAAAACCCCATAAATTCTTTGAATTTTCATGAATTTTGATGATTTTTTCGGTGTTTTATTAAAGAATGTCGAAATATTTGAAATAAAACGCTTGTATAAATGAATACAGTATTTTATTTAGAAAAAAAGAAAGACAAAAATGAAAAACAAAAGAAAATCAACAACTGTGCTTTCCTGCACACGCCGTGTGGACACCCTTCTTACAATAAGCACAAATAGTCGTTGATCTACGCAGCCCAGCACCATCTTTATTACTACAGACCACACAGCGACGTAAATTCTTTCCTGGAAGCTTCTGCAGTTTGGATTTATGGAATGAAATTGTTGAAGAAATTTCAGCTTTTTTTTTGTAGGTAACCATTCCCTTTCAATCGATTCAATTATTTTTGATGTGAACTCGTGTCTTGAAATTTTTTTGCCTTCATTATTGATTGAATATATTATATATGCGTTTAAAACCATTCTTCCAAAAATGTTAAATGTTACCTTTTTCCAATATTTCAATGTTCTTCTTTCATCTAAATATACATACAACATTTTATCAGACTCATCTATTCCGCCCATGTATTTATTGTACTCATGAATCATCTGTGGTTTTTCTGTTTGCGTTTCGTATGAACCCCTATATTTTTTCACTGTGACGCCACTCGTATTACTATTTGTAGAAATTAGGATGACCGGGTGTTTTTTGGTTTTTTTATCTCGATATGAACAGAGAAGAATGTCGTCACTTTTATAATAATTAGGTTTTCCAACTTGAGACACTTGTGCCTCACGTGGTATATATTTCCTGTTTCGACGGATGGTTCCTGTAATATACGTAATTCTTTCCAATAAAGTCTTAGCCAGTTGAATGCTTGTAAAAAAATTGTCAACAAAAATATGATAACCTTTGTCCAGGTAGTTACCAATTTTTAACAGATTCATTACTACAACATGGCCAAGGCCAAATTTTTTTGTATCATCCTTGTCTTGCTCTAATTTTGCTCCTCGGTAACAAAAAAATGCCAAGCAATAATGGGTTATGGAGTCGCATAACATCCAAAACTTTATTCCCCATCTGTGGTGTTTTTTGTTGGGGAGATATTGTTTGATTTTTGAGTGGCAATGAGTCCCTACCAATGACTCATCAATAGAGAGCTGGCGATTAGGGATATAATGGCGTCGGAAAACTTCATTGGCATGGACAACTATCATATTGAATTTTGTACAGGGGTCGTAGTCTGGATGATTGGATGGAGCCAAGGTGGAATTATCAATTAGATGAAAAAATTTCAAAATTATCTGAAATCGGTTTCTTGAGAACATTTGTTTGAACCATGGTATGCCCCTCGAATCTGTACTCCAGTAGGAAACAATTGACGGTCGTCGTGTAATACCCATTTCAAGTATGACCGCTATGAAAGCCTTCAATTCCAATACAGACACCGGTTTCCAAGCCGTAAAGTGTCAGAAGAGTTTTCAAGAAATTGTTGGGCATATTTGTTGGTTTCATTTTTTATCGTTGTTAACAGAATGACATTAAAAAATAAATCAAAATATGATATAGGTTTGGAATCACGCGGAGGAGGATCCCGAAGTCCAGGCGTTTCGAAAAAATGAGAATTTTCGGTAGAAAAATTGGTTCCGGGAGGTACATTTGTAAATGAGTAATTTCTGGTGTTACTCTCCATTTCTTGGTCACGATCAGAAGAATTACTGGAAATTCGCATCCTGCGGTTGGGAAACACGGATATGACATCACTCTCACCAGAGCTACTCTTACTCGAACTTGAATTAGAGGAGTGGAAATCGTCGCTCCCGCTATCAGACATTTCAGAGGACGCGCTCGACATTATGTTTTTTAAATTAACTAAAATAAAAAAAATAATAAATGAATCTGAAATTTAAACGGTTTACTACGATCTTACAACTATTAAGATAATATTAGAATAATATTTACCAACGCCGCAGCACCACACCCTACGTACGCGCGAATCAGAGCACGACTGACGCAATCGACGGAAATCGACGATCGGCAATCTTCGTTAAAACACGAATCGACGAAAATCGACGATCGGCAATCAAACGGTTAAATATCACAATGCTTGTGAGTAAACAATATTTTCTCAGCTTTTTAAAAAGCCTTCATAACCTTTTTTTTGTATTGCGTATTTTGCTGTTTTTCAAATAAACACTTTTTACCTGTCGCTGGTGTGTATGTACTTCAACGGTTTATCAAAATTTCTAAGTAATCGGTGAATGACTTTTGATGTTTAACCTGTCCAGGAGTATAATAATTGATGTCCGACTTTCTCTGGGGAGTGGGTTTTTTTTTTACATTAAAAAAGTATTTTTTTTAAATAAAATCTTTGTATTATGAAGATAGAAATTATGTCAAAATAATTTAAATAAAAAAATAAAGCTAACCATCTCTAGGTTTTATTTTATGACAAAGTTAAATACAAATACCTACAAATTACATCATACTAACTGACAGATAGACTTCGACGTTCATTAACGCCGATACTCCTTTGAGGAATATTCGCGCCGACGCATACTCCCGGAAAGGGTGTATGTACAATATATTTTGCATACATTAATTATGTACTATAAAATACATGACGATACCGCAATACATCGGATATAAAGAATTTAATCCAACTGTTGTTTTAATTGTGCTTCTAGTATCTTCTACCATTTTTTTAACACAAGTTTGATTCAACTATAGATTTACTTTCATATATATGGGTAACATTATAAGAAAGCATTCACCTATCGGACTAACAGTTTTCTGAATATCTTTAATGATACATCACCGCAGGTAGATTCCTCTCGTAAATTTAACTAATTAGGGCGATACTAACTTTAACTTTAAAACTGATCCGGGGATTTAAGGGCGGTTTTATTGAATAGCCTCAATACGGTGGTTTGTTATTCTAGTTTGGTATTCTTTTCTCTCTACATACCCCTACATATAACATAAGGCTAGATTTACATTAAGTAACTGACCCAATGTAAATCCACCTATAATGACGTGACGGCTAGATACTTGTTAGTCACATAACACAATGGAACTCATTACACGTGTATTCTGTCTCATTGCACGTGAACTCTATTACGTAGGTACATTTCTCTACAGGGACACTTTAGTATGACGGCAGCTTCCGTTTCGTGAGTGCCAAGAAGCACCATCAGAGGGGGGGAAGGGTTTCCTAATATTCAACATCCGGCTTTCAATTATTACTGGTTTTATCCAAATATGATATTTTGTTTCCCCTGTCCACGTGGGATCAATAAATAATCATATAGTAACAATTTTTCCAACTACATTCGGCTTGCAAATTTGTTTTACCGTCCTTTCCTCACTCATTCGTTCCACATGTTCAAACCATCTCAAGACGCATTTCCTAATTTTACCGATAGTGCTTATCTCAGCTTTGCATTCCTTCCTTATTTCACCATTCGAACATCTATCATATATATATATATATATATATATATATATATATATATATATATATATATATATATATATATATATATATATATATATATATATATATATATATATATATATATATATATATATATATATATATATATATATATATATATATATATATATATATATATATATATATATATATATATATATATATATATATATATATATATATATATATATATATCGTTTTGCCGCACATTCGTCTGAGAGATGGCATTTCGACTGCATTCATTCTACTTTCATCCTTCTATTGCCAACTCCATGCTTCACTTTCTTACATTAGGGTAGGAAGAATATATGTTTATAAGAGACGTGTAATTCGCCATCAAATAAAGTCACTTTGTTTTATTTTATTTTTATTTCATTATTATTTTTATTCTACGATTAGGTACTTCATGTTTAGATAGAATTGTGCAAAGCTGAATGCAACAATTTCTCGAAGCATTCCTAATTAATATACTCACGAGCGCTTTAACTGGATACAGTTCGCCTTATGTTGAAATATTGACTTAAGTTTGTTTTGACACGCGATCTCGCAGTTTATTGTGAAATGTAAATAATGTGAGTATTTTAAACCTTTCTTACATCTTTAACTAACTTAACTTTTACTAAATTGAAGGAATCTTATTTCATCTTATAAGAAACTCATTCATATTCATCTCGACTTCAACATAAATCAATAACTGATTCCTACTTTTGACTTAGCTTATAGCTTCAATAGGCTTAACGAACTTGGTTTATGTTAAAACAATTCCAGAAATATATCCGTTGCACTTTGGTCCTCTTATTATTGATGTAGATTTTACTTTACAAATTAGTCATTATTCATATGATTTATATTTAAAGCTCTAATTTTATGATTTTCCATTTTATAATTAAAATGTAACTTTGTTTGAAAATCACTATAAATATTTTACTTTAACTTAATTATAATGTCTACTGGTTTCGAAGCCAACCGCTTCTTTACCAAGACTGATTTATACTAAAAAAAAAAATTGTATTAATCCGTCGTGATAAAGAAGCGGTTATCTTCGAAACCGGTAGACATTATAAATAAGTTATAATAAAATATTTAAACTGATTTTAAAATAAAGTTACATTTTAATTATAGTCATTATTGATTAATTTTTTATTTATGTTTTACTTGGTAATTACTGCTATTTCTTAAAATCTATTGTGACACGTGTTTCGATGCAATCCGCATCACTTTCAAACACCTTATGTGAAGCATAGTCTAAATTTAAAGTACATCTTAAATTAAAAATGGATAGATATTACTACAAACTGACTGCCGAATCAATCAATGAGTTTTTTTTTTATTTTTCTATAAATAGCATCGTCGCTATGAGTCATCTTTAAAATATGTTGAAAATAATTTGTAAGTATACAAATACAAATGATATTTGTATTCTTGAAGAATGATTTGGACAAACTCATAACATTAATAATTCGGTTTCCATTTTAAAGTTTTATAAAATCGCATAAATAGTTTTTTTTTCAATAGTGTGGTACACATTTTGTAAAAACATGTAAAAACTATGTATGTACGATATTTTGTTAATTATTTCATAAAATAATTTGCCAGATTCTGCGACGATACACGAAAAAAAAAGTTTTGTACGTCATTAACGAGCACAGCCTTAAAAAAGTAAAATAATTGACAACCATACACGCAATGATTATTTGTTCATATTTCAAGAAAAACATAAATTAAAATAAAATAAAATAAATGGTTCGAATAATCTCCATTATAGGCGACTATATTATTCATATTTTAACAACGAACCAAACTAGCAGGCGCAATTCGCAATTCAATTTATATTTCTATTTGAATGTCAGGTGTCACTTAGTGACAGTAGCGTCAGCACGTTACGGATAGCAGTCTGCTTTATAACATTTCTCATTCCTGTTGATATAACGTTTCACATGCAATCCCGCCGTACATTTTCTACACCCCTAATCTTATAATATCGTTTAACCGAAAAAAGCGTGTTAAAAATCCACACTTAGTGTTAATTTTTAACACAATCTATATCTTTGTACTTGTAGCATAAAATGTGATTTTCCATTTTATATTTCACATAAAATATTATTGTTTTTCATTTGTTTTAAGTTATTACATACATCATATATTTTATTACAAATAAAATAAAGAACTAAATAGTTTTTTCCGCATATATTTTATCTGTCCAGTGACCGGGTTTTATAGTTACCGACTTCATCAGACTAGTGGGAGGCTACACAAAATTTTGTTATATACTCAACATGGCTGGAGTTGAGAACCATGATTTTGTGTAATTTTTTTCTGACAAAATTAATTGAAATATAATAAGGTACATATAAATTACGGCAAAGGTTTTAAGTATGATTTTGTATAATTTTAATTAAGGATGGATTTTTTATATAAATTAAAATACTATATGGGTAAATGGTTGAAAACCCCTTCTTCCGCACATTAGTATGGTGAAGTTCTGTGTACCCTGAAATATATGTGAAAAAAATTATATAGTTGTTATTTTAATTAATACAATGCAGTTCCACCAAGAAATGTCAGTACACAACATAAATATTTATCTACCGTTATTCGCACGCAAAGGTGCACAAGCACTGTATCAAATATATGCAGTTTTAACTTAGTATTTAACGTCATGTAGGCAATTCGATCAGCACTGCATTTAAGGTGCCAGATCTTAGAAATATTAAACAAATATTTAGCTAATGAATTCCTTGAAATTAATTATTGTAAGTGCTTGATACAATTGCTTAATATAAAACTTCATGACTTAATTTTTCAAGACATATTCAATTACATTTTTCTGAATATAATGTACATCTTTGTATACGAATTTTATGGAGTATAGTACCAAATATTATATGCGTACATTACAGCGCAGTAAACATTTTTATGTAGGCAATAAAGTACTTTTTTACTGTATGAAATATTCTACATTTGATGGCGTTTTCATATCTTGAGCGAAACGTCCTTTTCTATATCTTAAGTGTCCGTTTTGTCCTTTGAGAATCGTAACAGTGTCTTTTTATATCGAAAACAGAGGGCTAGAATTGTTTCGATGTTTATAATTTTGCCATGTGACCCCGCTATTTTTGCGTAAAATATTAATTATACCGGAAATTAAAAGTATTGTAATAGATTTAACCTTCCATTGTTTTTACAGACAATTTTGACGGCTACTACTGGTAGTTATTATCTTATGATGTGCAAGATTTTGTAGAACCAACTGAACCTTGAATTACGTTTGCCAATATATTTTTATACCTGTTATTAGACTTTTCACTATAAATTTTATAAACATATTATAATCCTAATTATTTATTACTCTTATTATGTATGTACTCCTGGTATTGTAAAAACTAAAACATCGATAAAATTAAGAAAGGTGTGCTGAGATGGTTTGGGCATGTGAATCGAATGAGTTAAGAAAGAATAGTACAACAAATTGATGAGGCAAATATGGTTGGTAATAAATAGAATCAGATGAAGACTGAGGAGAACTTGGCATAATCAAGCATTTGTAATATTTGAAGGTCAGGTCAGAAGTGTCAGGAGGAGATGCATGAATGTAGAAGAGGCGAAGATTGTTAGAAAAGACAGATTGGTGTGGCATTCTATTCTCTCTGCCTACCCTCGCGGAAAAGAGGCGTGATGGTTAGTTAGAAACTTTTTTTAGTTAGTATTTTTCAGTCCTGATATTATGAACAACGTGTATTTTAGTAAAACAAATAAGTATGTTTCACATTATTACGTTGGCAATATACATACTTATGCCTGTATTTTTGAATCTCGTTTAACGATTGATTTTTAATCTATAGCAGCAGATGATAACAGATAAAGAGCTTTACTTTTCTAAAGCTTTTCAATAGTTGATATATGAAGATAATAATGTCAAACGTATTTTTTTTTAATTGGTCACTTATAAAAAGCTTGAATACATATAAGAAAATAAATACCAAACAACTGACAATAATAATTAAGGTAAAATGTAATTTTTTTACAGTTTACATAAATTCTAATATAATAAAGGCCATCCATAAAGTGACATAAATTTTGATAGCGGCTGTATTTTGTATTTGAATAGATATGTTTCTTAACAGCATTAGGGGTACTATTTTCAAGACCAAGCAAGATCACTAGCTCTATGTTTGTTAGTGACAGAAGTAAAACTTGCTATACCGAACAGAAAACCTCTTTATTCAGTTATTCTAGTCTTATATTAATATTTTGCAGGCGAAACGCGTACGTGATCCGCTGAAAAGTGGCAGGATTTATTAGATCTTGAAAAAATGTGAAAGATGAACCTTAATAGTAGGCCTTTCATGGCCATTGGAATTCAAACGAATGCGACCAGTGAATTGTTTGCTTTGTAACTACTGTGAGAATTTACTCACATTACATTCCCTTCCACTCTGTCCCATTTTTCTGCATTCCTGATCCAATTTACCACACCAAGGTATTTTTTTCTATACATATTGTCAATTTGTCAAAATCTCCGTTACTATGTAAAGCACAATGAAAGTGTCAATAATAATAAAAAAAAAATTCTAAGACTTATCCGCTCCCAATGGTGCATAGGGCACTGCATCGTATAAAAGCAGTATTATATTGATATTTAAACACGTACATGAAGGAAAGGTGGTCAACCTTGCGCTTCAGGTACCAGTCCAAGGTACAAGATATTACATAAATATAAGTCTGAAAAATCACTATAGTATGGTAGCCTAGCGCGCTAACCACTACACTACGGAGGCGGCCATAATAAAAATTGGTTTTGGTAAATTTATTCAACACTGTTTTTATGTTACCATACAACGTAACATACGTACGTTTTTTACATGTTAATAGATTTGATATATTCACTAGTACGTCTGTGGTTTTTACTTCTTCTCACACCGATATACATATCGCTCACTCCTTTCAAGAACGTCATAAATCAAAAAACTTAATTTTTCAGGAGAACGTTTTTAAAGTTTAAAAATATAACACAATTCATGAAAAATAAATATCAAGCTACTTATTGAACTTTTTACTGTGTAACAGATCTTTTTAGGTAAAACCTGAAGGTTTTTTCTCCATTTGAAAAATATTTAGTATGTTTAAAAAAATAATTAAACAATGCATTTTATTTAAAATGCAAAAACAACACTTTCTGCCCTGTAGCGGGTAAATATAAGGTTAAAAATATGCCTCTTTTGCTGGGATATAGTACATTTTCTGGGCAATCCGAAAACATGCACAACTGAAAATTTACGATTTTTGATTTATGACGTTCTTGAAAGGAGTGAGCGATATGTATCATATTATTAAACCCTGTTACATTTAGGTAACAATATAAAACGGAAACTGGTTTCAGAACCGAAATTTAAAAATGTTTCATCCACGTTGAAAGATTGTGTTTTAAAATGACACATGTCACGTATGTATTACAGAAATTTCAAATCAGTAAAAAATGGGAGCACATTAAACTTCACACACATAACACGTGTGAAACTCGTATAAATCTGTACAAAGGCTAATTTCGCTGACAAAATATTCTGTGTAATACTTTGATGAGTCAGCCCGTCAGTCGCCGTCCGGCTGTCATGTTTAGTATTCAATATTTTGTTATTTTTGGCAACACGAATATCATTTATGGCTAATGGTATTTTTGGCGCTATTGTTTCTTTTATTTGTAAATTAGAATAAATTTATAATACCCATTGAAATCTGTCTCGCGTGTAGAATAGGGTTTGTTTTCTGTTTTAATTTGCAAAACATTTTTCCATACCAAACCTTAATATTTATTTAAATGGGGTGATATATTCACATATTTTGTAGAATCTCTTTATGTAGCTACCCAAATCATAACGTCTATAGAGCTGTATTCACAAATCCTGTTAGAATTTGACCTTGTTACAAAAAACTCATAAAAAAGAGATTAGGCCAAGCTTTACTCCCTGTTGTATTTTTTTGTAGCAACTTTAAATCACTTTGTACCCATGAGCATAAAATCTATATAAACGCAACCAATTTCGCTACGTTTAATGAAATTAACAACATACTTATATTATTATTGCGCTTTCTCGTCACTTTTTTTTCACAACGTTTGAACATTCGTTTGAAAATGCCGTAACTAGGCGAAACAATTGTCACAATATTAATTTTTATGTGTTTTTGTTAATAAAATACAACTTAGTAGACTAAAAAAATCTGTCTGATTTATAAATTAAAACAAGAATTAATTATGGTTACTTACCTTTTTATTCAGTAGCTAATAGGTCTTCTAAAATCACATATGTATTCTTCTCAAGCAAGTGCACATTGAACAATTTTGTACTGCAGCTATCTTAAGTATCAGAGCATTAATATGCTCAGTAATATGATCACATCATGTCACCTCGAGTGACATAACAGTCTCTATTATTACCCTTCACTTGGAAGGTTTAAATTAAATGACAATTTAACATGGTGATAGACGGGTTTAACTTCGTGACTGTTCACTTTAGTTATTTCTTTAATATAAGACTAGTTTATCTTACCCCGAACACACTCGAATACATATTAAATCTATATAAATTAAGTCTATGTTGAAATGTCCAAAATAATGAAAGAAATAACTCCTAATTTGAGATAATCCACATTTGTGAGCAAGTATTTGGACACACTCAAAATGTTGTAAAAAAAATAACTGCCCAAATTATAAGCTGAAAAAAACATTAAAATTATGTTTTCTAGGGTTTCTCAAGTATGTGAATATAATCCAGGATTCGGACCTCACATACAAATGAAAGAGGTTCTGCTTAATAAAAGCTTAATAGATGTCTCTAGTGAACTTTCGCATACTGTGTTTCGATTTGATCAACATATCTAGATGTTTTAAGAATTTTAGTAGTGTGGTTGTCTATCATGGGTAGAGTTGGTGAATGTTACACGTGTGTAAAGTGATCACTTAAACCAGACTATGACGGTCGTAAGCCCTGTAAATGTCTGAACTTCCATATTCTTCATCTTTATTGAGATGTCAAAAATAACGTATTAAAACGTCACAAATATTCTTCTTTTTTGTTTATACGCAGACTTCCATATTCCTCTTCATCTATGTTGAGATGTTAAGATGTAAAAATAACTCTTAACTGGAAAAATCCAGATTTGTGAAAAAGTGTTTGGACACACTCAAAATGTTGTGAATGTATATTTTATTTAAATAGTTAAATTTTCATATTTTTGTGTAGAATGTTAGACGGAGTTAATTGTTTGTTTTTTGTTTAAATTATGATATATATTTTTTTATCTTATCTGGAGCCAAAACAAAATGGACTCTCATCAATTTGATAAAATCCATTAATGTCCTGACCCATTTGTGTCACAACGCCCTCTGCCTTGTCACTTGAAGAATATCTTATATTTCCTTTGTCGGGTGTTTATAAAAACATACTCTTATGTGGATGACAGAAGATGTATCAGAGGACTTTTATTTTTTTCCCCGAATAATTTATTACTCTTGGCTGTCGTGGATTTACTGGATTAACAAAATTGTAATTGGCAATTATTTTAATGTGTCCAACATCTGGAATGACCGCAAAATTGTAAAAACAAGTTAATCTTTTTTTCTCGTTTGTCGCAAAGTGAATGGATTTAACTTTTGTTCAATTTTACGAGATCTTTTGCTAAGTTAGAGAATGCTGATAACGAGAATGGTTTATTATCTTAACAGCTGTGACATTTCTTAACTAAGTATTTGACCTTTTAGTTATTTTTACGAAATAATCGCAGAAAACTTTCCTACGTATAAATAAAATAAAAAATACATTTCTTTCAGATACCTATATAGTTAAATAAATAGATTGGTATCAAGAAATTTAAATATAAAAATCTATATTTAACATAGTTCCTATAAAAAGTTTTATATGTATTAATGGTCAAATACATTATTTAGTTAGTTTGTATGTTGTCACCTATTGCTGAGAACATTTTATGTTCTCGAAACTAGTCTGTTTTACAACACTTTGAGTGTGTTCAATTCCTTGTTTACAAATCTGGGTTTCTCCGCTTAAGAGTTATTTTTCTATGGAAGTCTGGGTATTTACAGGGCCTGTCAAGGCTGGATTAAGTGATGACCTTTTACACGTGTAACATTGACTATCAAAGTACTGTTCTCAATCATAGGTTTCTACATATGATTAAGAATGGTGAATATTACACTCGGAAAAGTGATCACTTAAAACCAGCGTATGACAGGTCGTAAGCCCTGTCGTAACCCAGACTTCCATAGTATTCTTTATCTTTGGATAGATGTAGATATAGTATGGTTTACATTTATACCATAAATTCAAAAAATGGTCTTAAACAAGCGTATTATTTTCATATTTATGGCGAAATTTATTTAATGGGTCGAAATCGACGCGGATTTTTCCCACAAACATTTCGTGCCCCCAAGCGAAGACCATAAATAATTAGGTTCGTGAACTCTCCACGAACTGTACGCACATAGTGGATATCCATGTAGAAGCTGCGGAAGGAAATGTGGAAATAGATATACCTACATGCAAACAAATTATCGCCAGATGGACTTTCGGTGTTGCTTTAGGGATACGTTGTCACTGTCTAAAATGATTGTAGAGAATTCGTTCACGATCATTTCGGTTCGTTTTCGTGGTGCTTTAAAAATTAAGTTGTAATTAAATTGTGTCGGGTTGTGGTCCTATGGTTAGTGTCGCGGACTCTTAAGTTAGAATTTCTCGGTTCGAACCCACTGTACCACAATTTGATAATATTTCTAATAAATGAGCCGCTTAGGTTCACAGAAATCGTATGAAATTGAAATACTTGATTAAATAATAGAAACACATTTTTTAAATCTTTTAATGAAAAATAAATAAATAAACGTTTTATCATTTGACATCTCATCAAAGATGAAGAGGAATATGGAAGTCTAGGCATTTACGGGGCTGACGACTGTCATAGGCTGGTTTAAGTGATCAGACTTATTCCTCCTCATCTTTGATGAGATGTCAAAAAATAATATGAAAAATAACTCATGTAGTTGGAGATTCCAGATTTGTGAATAAGTATATGGACGCACTCAAAATGTTGTAAATGTTTTATCACTGGGGTTAACTTTGTAAAATTCCATAAAAATATACATTACCATTAAAAAAACGGGAATTCATGATTCTACCGTTTTTGTGATATCTGTTTCGCCTTCCGAGGATGTTGTTAAACACAGTTATTGTGATAATGCCCTTGCAAGGCGAAACAACTATCAAAAAAATAAAATAAAAAATTGTAGAACTTTTAATGGTGTTTTGATATAACAATAATATTATATGAAATGTGTATTTTCGACGTACCAACAAGTCGCTAAATCAGTAGTATATTAAAAAATAACATTTATTTTTAAATAAGCCAATGATGTTTAAATACCACTTGATAGGTTATTAATCATTTCATTAATTGATTCGGCAGTCACTTTGTGGTAAAATCTATCCATTTTTAATTAATGTTTTACTAAGTAAATACCACTATTTCTTCATATCTACTGTGACACGTGTTTCGATGCATTCCGCATCATTTTCGGTGTTTGAAAATGATGCGGAATGCATCGAAACACGTGTCACAGTAGATTTTAATAAATAGTGGTATTTACTAAGTAAAACATTAGTTTTTAAGAAATGTTATTAATCATGATAGGTCAGAATAAAATTTAGCTTATCATAAAAAATAAAAAATAAATATATCACTAATGTTTGCAGTTTTGGGCTGTTGAATAATGTTATGTTTCACGCGTTAGGACTCTATTACACTTTCCTAGAGGTGACATCAGTCAATTGTTGCAAAAGTGGAAGAGATTTATGTCCGGTCATTACCGACCCCACTTCTCTACCAACCCTTCCCAGCCATGACGAACAACTCTCAATTATTTATTCCGCCACTCTCCTCCGACATATTTCCTACATGCGCGTGTATTGTGCTGGTATAGTTATAACATGTACTTGTACTTATTGCAAAAATAAAAATTTCAAAAATAGTCATTAAAATTATTTCATATTAGTAAAATATGAATATTATATAATCAGAAAAAAATTATATTATATTTTCAATTTTTCGAAATTTCATATCAAACCCTTATCCGCACCCCAATGGTGCATAGGGCACTGCATTATACAAACACAGTGTTATCTTGATCGTTAACACACGAAGGAAAGGTGAACAGTCCTCCGCTTCAGGTACCAGTCCAGGGTAATATTGAATAAATATTAGAGTGAAAAAATTACTAATATTTATTTGACCCCCCTGGAAATCGAACCCGGGACCCCCAGAACGGTAGCCGAGCGTGCTGACCATTACACTACGGAGGCGGACAGACATTTTTTTTAAATATATTATTAATATATTAAATTTATTTCATTCAAATATCACAATGACTTTATATCCTACAACCACATTATGCAATAACATATTAGAAAAAGTGGAGATCAAAGCAATATACAAGAGTATTAATATATTCATAAGGAAACGATGTATGATAGATTTTCGAATAGTGAAATAAGGAAAGATGCAAGGCATAAGCATTATCGATAAAATGGTTTGGACGTGTGGAACGAATGAGAGAGGAAAGAACGGTAAAACAAATTTATTATGCGAATGTAGTTCGAAATAGAAGTTGGAAACTGAGAAACACTTGGTTTGATAAAAAAGATCAAATACTTGAAAACAGGTGTCTTGGCCAGCTCAGGAGTCGGAATAATCGTCGGATGTGTGAGGATACTGCATGAGTGTGGAAGAGGCGAGGAATGTTTTGAAGAATGTCGGTGTGTCGTAGTGTTCTATTCTCTCTGCCTATCCCTTCAGAGAAGCGGCGTGATGCTTAGTTTCAGTTTAAATATGTTCTTTCCAATTAGCAGTAAAATAATGGAAAACCATTTGATATTTTTTTTAAAACATATTTGTGAAAGACTTTGTCAAAGTACAGTAAACTTCAATGCCAAAACTGTATTTATTTTTTTAAGGATGTGTCATTTCTTTTTATACATGTCACTGGATAAAATGACGAAACTTTGCCGCAAAAGGTAACATTACTACGGAAGCCTTTTGATTGACCGTGTGAAGTCTCCCGAAAGCCCTGCTTCATTTCAGCTTATGTTTGCCTGGTTTATATTTTGTTTTTTTTTTATTCACTACGGATTTATACGTGGCGCGTTCTTTGACGGCTTATAAATAACCATGTATTAAAAAGTATTAAAGTATTTTTTATCCAGGCACAGTATTTTTTTTAATACAGAAGAAATATCGCAACGGAGTATTCTCATTTTTTTTCGTATGTTTGTATATTTTTTAAATTAGATCCCAAGAATGTCTAAAATAATTGAGTATCGTTTATAGTTAAATATATATTATCTTTTTTTTTTCAGTAATTCAGTACACTATGAAAAAAGAAGAGATTATCTTACTCTTGTCATAGAAACGAATAGGCATAAATTCTGCCAAATATCGATAAGGAATCGTCAAAGCATTATACTCTAATGATTGTAGAGTATATCTTTTTTTTTTTAATATATATTGCATTCAACGTATCTGATGTTGATTTAGTTTTATATTCTTGAATCTGTTTTAGTGTAACTTCTAAATTCATATTTCCACCCTTCTCAACACCCGTATTTTACTTCGCCTTCACGTATTTTATTTCCTTATTTCCGGTCATAGTAACTCGAGCCTCAGGTGGGTGGGTGTTGAATTTTTAATAATTCCTTTAAATTGAGAGGGTGGATGTAACCCCCGGCGCAGGAATCACAAAATAAGTGGAAGTTTTATTTAATTTATTCATCGTGATTCACGTTATAGTCACCCATTACGGAATTTTCTTTAGCCCAAAATGAAGAAGAAAAATATCATTTATATAAAAATTGTTTTTTTTAACGCACATTTGCACACTATGTTTTTAAATATTTTTATATATTATGTTTATATTATAATATATACTTGCTGTACTACATGTTGTTGTGTCTTAGCTGTTTAAATGGAAATGAAATAAAATATGAAGCACACATTTCTAATATGTTAAATTCACAATGCATGTGAAAAAACGAAAATATTAAAAATAATATTGAACAGCTATCCGATCGAAAACATTGAAAATGCTAAGTGTCAAAAAATAGCGCTTCCATTTCCAAAAAGTGGTTGTGTTTTTGCCTGTCACAGGAAGGTCTCTGCTAAAATAAAAATTTCAATTCAACAATAGTTGGTGCCAAGAACTCACATGTAAAAGAAGTCATTGAAAGGAAATAAACATCATCCAAAATATGAATAGTGTGGTTGTCAATCAATGGTAGAATGTTGAATGTTACACGTGTTCAAAGTGATCACTTTAACCAGTCTACGAAAAGCTCTGTGAATACCTAGTCTTCCATATTCTTTTTCATCTTTGTTTAAATGTCATAAATTCATTAGAAAATACTTTATTGACAAATGTTTTTTTTATTATTTCGATTTCGATACATTAAGTGATACATGTTACATTTTTCGTTCGCATAATTCTCGGAATACAAACGTTTTAAACAAAATTAAATAACTAACTAACTATCACGCCGATTCCGTGGAGGTAGACAGAGAGAATAGTACGCCACACCACTCAGTATTTGCAAATAATTTTCCGTCGATTATTCCGACTCTTGACCTGTCAACTTTCAAGTACATATTTGACACACTTTATCATGCCAAGCTTTCCTCGGTTTTCCATTCCATTTCAGCCTGAATAAAATTACTAAATGTAAAGAGAGATATTATTTTATCTGCATTGTTTTACTATATTTTTGCGTTTGAAGTATTCGTCATCTCGAATCCTTTTCTTAGATTAAATTTTTTTTTTCAATTCGTTACAACTTCTGAATACTAAACGTTTGCATTAAAACATCTGATGAAAATTATGCAAAAATTTCTACAGTTTCAACAATTCCCATCCAGCGTGTTCTCGTTGTTCTTCCATTAGTCTTCGTCATTCTGTACGACGACCCACCCCTTTGTTTTCTTTCCATTCATTGCCTTTCCCTAAATGCCTTCCATTAAAATCCGCAACGAGAATATTTACCGTCCGAGTCGGACGGACTACCGCTAAAGGGGGCTTAACAAGTTCCAAAACAAGAATTGAAAGAGACAAGAATGCTGACGATGAATTAATTGCGAAAAATAATCGAATCTTAATCATGTTTTGAATATTGAAAGCATTAACTATGTGGATTATATTGATATATTATTTCGAGAAATAAAAATATTTTGTGTTTTTATCCACTCGCATTTTTATTAACCAACTAGTTTCGGCAACAACCTGTTGCCCTCTTCAGGGTTTATAAGTCATAAATTAAACTCTGAAGAGGGCAACAGGTTGTTTTCGAAACTAGTTGGTTAATAAAAATGTGAGTGGATCAAAACACTAAGTATTTTTATTTCTCGAATAACATAATGAATCTTAATCAAGTTTGACAAGTAACTATCACGAATGGTTTTATATATATTTTTTTCACATTTTTGACATCTCGATAAATTGAGAAGATAATAGGAATCTAGACATTTACAGGGCTTCAGACCTATTATATAGACTGGTATCAGACCTATAATAAAAGTGATTGCTTTACACACTGCAACATTCACTAATCTAACCATAATTGACAACCAACCACTCAAAAATTTTAAACTCCTATATATATCATTAATCTCATGACATTGTACATGTGAGTTCACTGGAGCCATCTGTGGTTTGATTTGGAAAACTTTTATTTGGCGGGTACCCTGTATTTACTCGGGTTATTTCATATACACATTCGTATTTGTAAAATTAACTCTTATGTGGAGAAATCCCAAATTTGTGAACATATATTAGGACACACTCAAAATGTTACAAAACGAATATGACCATTCAACTAGCGCCGTTTTCATCATAATCATATCAACAGCGTTTTAAAATTTACGCCGTTATAACTGTTAACATTTTTTTATTAGTTAAATAAAAAGTAAAAAAAGGTTTTAGAAAATTAAATTTGTTTTGTATTCAACTGTTCATTGTTGCATAAAATGCAAACATTATCAGTGCATATATAATATATTCGTCCGCCTCCGTGGTGTAATGGTCGGCGTGTTTAGCTACCGTGCTGGAGGTCCCGGGTTCGATCCCCAGGGGGGGTGAAAATAAATATTAGTGATTTTACATTGTAATATTTATTCAATATTACCCTGGATTGGTTCCTGATGCGCAAGAGTGATCACCTTGCCTTCATGTAAGTAATGATCAAGATAACACTGCGTCAATTCGATGCAGTGCCCTATGCATCATTGGGTGTGGATAAGGGTTATAAGTAAGTAATATAATATATGATATGTGTATTGCTAGGCAGTATGCGCATATTAAAATTGCGGCAAAACACTCTTGGATATTTGCATGTTTAATACATCTTTCGTTTGCGAATATCTATTGTACAATATACATACATTGTACATTCATTCTGTTTCAGTGTCGTTTACACGTGCTGTTATGTCTACAATTTATTAAACCAATTAGACGAGTAAGGTCAAATTATATTTCATTGTTTTGCCCCCAATAAATGTTTATCTTACAAATTTAATTAAACGACAAAAGTTTAGATAACAACTTAAGAGAGAAATATTACTTATCCCAGATTATTCCACTTTGCCTCCTGCGTTACGTGACTCCAGAATCGGGAAAATTTTCGCTAATCCAACGACAAATAAAAATTTGCAATCCTTTATTTAGACGAAAAATATGTTCACTTTCATTTTACTATTATTTTCTCATTTATGTGGTCCTGATACTTTCTGAAATAATGAGTATATTAAATATATAAATATATATATATATATATATATATTTATATATATATATATATATATATGTATATATATATATATATATATATATATATATATATATATATATATATATATATATTTATATATATATATATATATATATATATATATATATATATATATATATATATATATATATATATATATATATATATATATATATTATATATATATATATATATATATATATATATATATATATATATATATATATATATATATATATATATATATATATATATTTATATATATATATATATATATATATATATATATATATATATATATATATATATATATATATATATATATATATATATATATTTATATATATATATTTATATATATATATATATATATATATATATATATATATATATATATATATATATATATATATATATATATATATATATATATATATATATATATATTTATATATATATATATATATATATATATATATATATATATATATATATATATATATATATATATATATATATATATATGCATATTATAATTAAATAACTAATCGTCATGCTACTTCTTAGCATGGGTAGGCGGAAAGAATAGAACGCCATTCCACCCTGTCTTTCCAAACTATATTCGTCTCTTCCACATTCACGCATCTTCTCATAACATACATACCCGCCGATTATTTCGACTCCTGAATTATACATAGTCATTATTTCAGAACGATATGAATTTATTTCCACCGACAAGACACATAAGTGGCTTGGCGGATCCTTACAAAAATTAAACAAATAAGTAAAAAATATAAATATAAAAAAATACATGAAATAGGACCACAATAGTGTTTCTGCTGAAAAACCAAAACAATTGGACTTATTTCGAAAAATCAACAATTACTTATGATTTATTCTATCATATACTGAATTTTGTCTAGCCTCCCACCAATCTGATGATGTCGGCAACGACAAAACGGGGTTACTGCTCTAATAAAATAAATTGTCAAAAACCTATTAATTAACAATATTTTGAGTGTGTCCGAATACTAGTTCACAAATCTGGATAATCTCCAATCAGGAGTTATTTTGTTAAATTATATTTTCGACATCGCAGACTACATAAAGAAAAAATATGGAAGTAGGTTTGGTTCATATAGACGTCATAGGACGGTTGCAAGCCCTGTCAATGCCCAGGCTTCCATTTTCTGTTTCATCCATGTTGAGATATCAAAAAATAACTATTAAGTTGTTTTGATATATAAAATGCAGTCCCAACAAGAAATATCAGTACAGAACTTTAATCTAAAAATAACAGTTTCCTAAATACTGAGCAATGGTTTTTTAAGAATACATTTAAGATGCAAAAAATAATTGGCAAAAGTTTTCGAAGGCATGGTGTTTAATTTTAATATTAATATATTCAGCCCTATTTTTGAACATTTCCCAAATTGGCTTAAGCTTTTTGAACTCTTATTAATTTCCCCCCACTTTCTCACTAACTGCCTTGATCTCATCCCTTTCTGCCTCTTGTGCCCTAAGTTAATTTTTATGGGGCAACTTTTTTAGGTTATATTTTTAATGGTTTCCTCCTTCCGAGCTGGAAATGTTGACTTAACGGGAATTTGAGTAAATCTTCCGATAATAAATGGTCCCTGAAATTTTATGTTAAAAAATCAAATTAAAAAATTTCATACCGCCTATAAGTATTTTTATTTTTTATTATGAGATACACTACAGAAAGTTTTCAAATGTCAATTTGCCATTTAAATCGAAATTACGCTTTTACCTTTTTTTAAATAAATTTTTATCTTATTCACATCAATTAGTATGTTGGTAAAGATTAACTACTTAAATTAATCCATCAGGATTTAAAATATGATCGTGTCAAAGGTCTATGTTACCGGATGGCATGAATAACTAAATGTACGAATGTGAAGGAAGCTTTATTAGGACAAACGAGTGTTGCATTACATCCTCTCTGCCCACCCCTGCAGTGAAATGGCGTGATAGTTTTATTAGTAGTAGTACTTTCATATTATATGCGAACTAAGTCTTTTAATTAAATTTGTTTTCCATTAATTATTTATGTTTATGTATTTGAAAAATAATTTTTAAGTTTCTCTTGGTAAATACCACTTTTTCATAAAATCAATTGTTACACGTGTTTCGATGTATTCCGCATCATTTTCAAACATCGTATTACGAAAATGATTTAGAAATAGTAGTATTTACCAAGTAAAATTTATGTTATAATATGGATAGATATTACCACCAAGTGACTGCCGAATCAACTACTCTAATTAATATGTTTATTGTGAATCTTATTTAAAATCCATATTATTTTTTGATTTGGAATTAATTTTGTGGAAGAATATGAAAATTATCATTTTGCAAAACTAATTTATATTTTCATTTTTTTCAGGTAAGTACCTTAACACGTCATATCTACATCCTCACCACACCGGAGCTTTTTTGCTACATAAAACTTACATAATATTAAAACTACGAATCAGGTATTTATAAATATGTCTACTGTATTCCAAAATATGTATTGTATATTGCAAAATTATAAGAAATACTGTAAGTTGTAACATTATTTTTAGCTATTTATCTGACGAAACTAAAATTTAAATGGTATTGATAAGATATCTTTTAGAGGAAACGTGTAAGTTAAGTCGTTAATAAGGGTGGAACAATCTAAGAATAATATTTTTGGAAGTAGATTTTTCTGACATAAGATGTTGCGTAAATAATTAATCATCATAAAAAGATGCAAGACGTCAGATGATCCAAAGTAAAGGGTACTATTCTGTTATTTTTTTATTAAGTTGTAAAATATGTAACCCCACACATCTCGCAAAAAGCTCGGGCCTCTTATTACCCTCTTTAAACTGTAAATCATCTCCGTGTCTCGTCATTTGTCTCAGGTGGAAACCCCATGAATGTTTGCCTGATGCTTGATGCATCCATCTCCAGGGTTAAGTGCGCGATCATGGGAGAAATATGGCCACGAGAAACCTTCATTTCGTGAGATACCATCTTGAATGTCCGCATTATGCCAGATATTGTAGGCTCCACGCTTAACTCAACTCGGTATTATTTGTCTTTTGTTTTGCGCCGCACGGTCCTTCGGTCGTTTTGTTGTGCTTCACGGTTTGAAACACAGATTCCCTAACTTATTTAATCTGGCGCCTATTTTTCAACGTCAATATTTTTTGTCCGTACATTTTCGTCAATACCTTTGGACAAATGTATTTGTATTTAGTACTTACTTATTTCTAGTAAATATTAAGTGTATCTACGCGTTTTTTTCTCCTTCTGTGGTATCAATCTTGTGGATTGGTTTGCAGTAACAAATGACACGTCCTTCGACATTCCGGTCCATCATTTACTCACCTTCACTCGACTCTCGGTTTTTTCTTATATGTATGTTACATGTGTGTTTACCTAATTTCACATACGAAGACTGAAAATAAGACAATTTCGAAGCTCAGTTATTTGATTTAATAAATGAAAAAATACACTTTTGAAAAAAAAACAAGTATATATTTTTTAAAGTTAGCATTTGTGACGTTGGATTCTTATCTATGACCCATACCTGGAATAGAAGTTTGAGCGACTATTTTAATATACCCTTAAACGCATTATATTCCGTAAAAAAAAACTTTAAATTTAAAATAAAATACTCAAAACATATGTTTAGATTATTTTTTAAACGATGCCCATTCCACTCCTCACATCGTACACCATGTTCTCCTGAATGCAGTATTGCCCACCAAGATTCTTTCACCGCCTACAAGTGGAGGATATGGCACAGTTTGGGAACCTTTGGTTTAAAGAAAAGCTAACATAAGCTCTCTCATTTTTATATTTAATGTACCAGAGTTTTTTTGTACCGAGGAGATTTCTTACTTTTTTTGGGCAATTATCCTTTGAAATTTATTGTAGTTTTAGTCGCCCACTTCTCAATGGAGTCGATGTTGTTTTTCATTTTTCCTTTAAAATTTCTCACTGATTTTTTTAGCCCTCTTTCAAACGTACAAAGTTACCCTCTAGCAACTGCTTTTGTTAGAAATCAGCCTTTTGAATGGTTTCTAGGTTTCTAAATGTTTGAGATGCTATATTTTGAGAGAAAACACAGAATTATTCAGAGAAGCTACAGAGATATTCGAAGAAGCCTATCAAGCTTTTAAAAAACACACTGTTTTAAATGATGTTTCATTTTACCTACGGTTTAAGGTTATTCAAAGAAAATTCAAACCACTTTTAGTATTTTTGAATGTAAATTATTAGTTAAAAATAGCCGTCTCCGGCCTGTCGCTGCTGTGACTATGTTTGGTTAAATGAGAAAGAAATAAAATAGAAATGACACAGTTCTAATTTCACAATGCTTGTGAACGAATGAAAATATTTAAAAACCTATAAAACAGCAACAGAAGTGACTGTAACTGTCAAGAATCACGTTATACGCTATAAGTAATGTTTAGTACTGCATGTGTTCCTGTTACATTCAACAGATGTTGCTGCCATTGCGGTCAAAGGAACTGCTTAAAAAAAGTTTTTTACCTGTCAAAGATTAAAACATTCTTCAAATTTCAAAGCAATCCGTGAATAACTTTGGACATTTCAGATTTAAAAAAAAAAACACATTAACATTTTTATTTATTTAGTTTTTTATATTCCGTTTCTATAAAGAAAGTTGATTTCATTAAACATTCAATGGGGTTTTTCTTATCATGTAATGTTTTTACTGTTGTTTTCTTTACATTAAGCATTATGATGGGTTTCTGACATCAAGTACTGTATTTATTTTGGATTATTCGTTTTTATTATGTCGTTCTGTCGACATGACAATAAAATAAACATGAAAAAGTCTCTTATTTGTCTGTTGGGTAGCTTTAATGACTCCATCTTGTATTCCGAAATCCATAATAGTTAATATTACATGGTGAGGTGAGGCAAGTGCGCACTGCTTTTCGACAAATTGAAACTAGATGTTTATTAACAATAAAATATATTCTAACTACAGCTTTTTATGTAATGCAGATAAGACGGTATTTTCAAACGATTTTTTTAATAAATTTAAATTGAAATGTTCAATTAAATTTAAACATTAAACAAAATTACTGATTTTTTTTAAAAACTGGTACAACTTTGCATTCCAACTAAATAAATTTTATAATTTACATTTGAAGCGATAACTTTGTGATTTTCCATTTTATAATTAAAACATAACGTCGTTTTGAAATCACTTTAAATGTAAAGTGATTTTTAGTGATTTAAAACGTTTTGTTTTAATTATGTAATAAATTTTACTAATATTTGGACCATGATTATACAATACTTTATTACATATTCTACGATATACAGGAAGTATCAGTAAAACGCATTAAACGTAACATGTATTTACTAAAATTAATATACCACAAACATATTTGAATACAGTATTATTACTGCAATTTGTTATATGTTTGTTTGAAAATTAAATTAAATTATCTTTAAAAAATATATGGCTTATGATTAGGCGATGCTAATTAATACTTAATATAACTAAATTCCATGTTCCACAATATACAGGAAGAATCAGTAAAACGTATTATTTTTTTATAGGAACAACCCGCAAAGCCTCTATTTAAGATGCTTGTCTGCAGGTAGGATAGTGAGGATAGGGAAGGTAAATGTGAAAAATACATCACAAATACCAAGATCAATTGAAAATAAAACTTTCTTGAATTCATTTTGCAACTGTCGGGAATCAAACCCGCGATGCCAGATTCGCAGTCGAGCGTCTACCCAACTACGCCACAGCACCTGACCGTTAAACCAAACACATGCTTATATATTAACATTAATATAGCGCAAACATGTACGAATACAATAGTATAATGTGTGTTCGGATAGAAAAAAATAAAATAATTGTTTTACAAGAACTGCAGTATTTGTTTTGATATTATTAAATAAAATAACATGCAATTCCAAACAAATACTGCAGAAACAAAACAAAAACTTTCTCAATAGCTTAACACGGGCAGGAATCCAACTCCCCACCCAAGTATCCACCCTTCTTTCTGAACCTTATTCTAGAATTGCGGTCATAATTTCTAAAATGATAAAGCTAAACGTATTTAAACTATGAAATTTTATATTTATTGTTATTATTATTATTTTTTTTTTGCAAACAAAAATAATACTTGACACTGGCAGAAACATCCTTTCACTGGGTGACTGCCTTATAAAAGTGCTCCAAGATTTCAATTCCTTTTGATGTCCGAGTTATACCGTATCGCTTGCCAGTCACAGTATTCAAATTGAATCGACTATGAATTGAAGACATTATTTTTGCTTGAACTAGCGAAATTTAAAAGTTTTGCCCCTATCCCCATTTCGGAAGTTGAAACACTCGATCTCAAAATAAAATACATAAATGAATTTATTGGCTGCGTTCTTAGCCACAAGTACAATTTTATTAACGAGTACAAAGGAATTCATTATTTGTAACGTTTTTATGGTTGCTTTTTATTTTCCGTAAGTACCTCCAAACTTTGCCTATTATATTAAAAGTTTCGTTACTTGGGGTTGTCATTACATTATTTTTTGTCATTTTATCTCGTAAGTTAAGGAGAGAAAATAAACAGATAAAATAATCATCAATCTCGTTATTGACATCGTCAAGAAATAAGTTGCGATGGAGATGACGTGATGTTTTTCTGTAATTTATTCTGCAAGTTGACAAATATTGTATTTTTTTACCAGAAACATGTAACCATCACCAAATCACAAAGAATAAACTTATCATGAAGTTATGAGATAGTTATTATAAATTTCTAGTGTTCTCAATGCATTTCCCTTTATAATAACACTAGGGTTGATTTTGTTATGGTTAGCTTTATACGAGATTACGTTAGTTCGATACCAAGACCTATTGACGTAGCTGATAAAAGCCTATCGGTTAGGAAACGGACCCATAAGTTAAACGTGAGGTTGCCTTCACAGAGGAATTCCAACCGCATACTTATTCAACAACATTTTTAGTGTCCAAATACTTGTTCACAAATCTGGATTATCTCCAATTAGGAGTTATTTTTAACATTATATTTTTTGTGTAATATGATCACTTAAACTAGCCTGTGACAGTTGTAAAACCCGTAAATGCCCAGATTTCCATATTCTTCTTCATCTATATTGAGATGTCAAAAAATAGCATACTGATTCACTTATTTCACTGCACTTCCTCTCACGATGCGTTTCTGAAAATAATTAGAACTCGATAAATTTTGATCGCCATTTTAAAAAGGTCATTTTTACTAACTAACTATCACGCCGCTTCCCCGCAGGGATAGGCAGAAATAAAAGAAGTCCACACTACTCTGTTTTTGCAGACATTCTTCGCCTATTCCACATTTTTGCATCTCCTCATACATGCGACTTTCACCTAACATTTCGACTCCTGACCTGAACGCTTTCAAGTATTTGACGTACCCGATCATCCCAAGTGTTTCTCCATATTAATAAATAATAATAATAAATTTGGATAACTTATATAGCGCCATTTTCGTAAAAAAATACCTCAAGGGCGCTTTTTGTGAATGAATTGGGGAAAATATAGTGGAAATGATTTAGCAAACTAATGTGTTTTTAGTCTTTTTCTAAAGATCATCTCACTCTCACTATTTCTAACCACTGGTGGAAAGAGCCTGCAACAGTAAAGGCACGCTCGCCAAATTTAGTGCGTTGGTTGCGAGCTAGTAAGATCACTTTGCCCATTGCAGATGTTGTAGCCGATCGAAGCGTGAGACGTCTATCAACCAATTCATCTAGAATACACAGCTCCTTAAGATACTCTGGAGCCATATTGTGTATTGATTTATACATGAGTAGCTTCTTCTGCTCCTTTTTCGTTCAATTGCGCCTCATTCATTTATTTTACCATTCTTTCCTCACTCGTTCGTTCCACATCTCCAAATCACGTCAAGTCATTTTTATCAAAATGTAATTCGCCTAATAACTAATTTGGCGTACGGCAAACGAAAACGTACAATAAACAATCTTTAAAAACAGATTAAATTCGTAAATCAAGAGCCGACATATTTTTGGCATTATTTTTACCTCGAGTTAGCTTACTAGAGTTTACTTAATACACCCGCATTCAATAGCACGCTTCCATCACTCCCGAGCAAACATCGCCATTTCATTGTCGTTTAGCCAAACGCGTCAAACAAAGGACCAGTTCTCGTACGGAAGTTGTTTTAAAATAACAAAAGATCGCGCCGAGAAAAAGCTATTGACACAGTCTACGCAACTTTTAAAGCTCGCCGTACGTGACAAACTACGGGATCTGACAGGATATGACGTAAGGAGGGTGAAAGCTTCGAGGATTTTATTTTTCGTACCTTTGAACTCGATCAGCCTTATATATATGTACCTCACACAAAGCTTTAAAACATTGATTTAAGAATAAATTGTAACAGCGATGCCCTATTTACAAAACTTTGATACATCTACGGTGTATTTCACGTAATAACATTTCACCCCTTGAATTTCTTTTCACCAAAATTTGCAAGACCTTTTAAATCAATCTTGTTATATTTTTCTCTTAACATATGCGATAATCTTGCGATATTCAATATAAATAATACTAATTTACCATCATGCCGCTTGTCTGCAGGGTAGGCAGAGATACTAAAACGCCAAATAAACAACTTTACAATCATTCTTGGCACAAAAAATCTTGGCACAATCAGGTATGTCAAATACTTGAAAGCGTTTGGGTTAGGAGTCGTAATAATCGACGGTTATGTATGAGAAGATGCATGAATGTGGAAGAGGCGAAGAATATTTTCAAAGCAGAGTGGTGTGGCGTTCGATTCTCTCTGTCTACCCCTGCGGAGAAGCGGCGTGATGGTTAGTTAGCCAGTTACAAACATTATTCACCTTTTTAATATACATGCATTTCAACATACATCTTCTATTCTTCTAACCCTTATCCGCACCCAATGGTGCATAAGGCACTGCATCGTATTGACGCAGCTTTATCTTGATCTTTACTTACATGAAGGCAAGGTGATCACTCCTGCGCTTCAGGGACAAACCTAGGATAATATTAAATAAATTTTATAATGTAAAATCACTAAAATTTATTTTCACTCCCCCCTCCCATGGGAATCGATCCCGGGACCTCCAGTACGGTACTTAACACCACGGAGGCGGACTTCATACATACTCGCCGATCATTGTGACCCCTGAGCTGACCACTTTTAATATGATTTTTTTTAATATTTTTCAAATAAAATAACCATAAAAATAAATAATATAATTTTTAAATAAAATAATAATATTTTACAATTGTACCGAGTTTGTACGAGTATGTACGGTAGCCATATGCGCCTTATATCGACTAAGAGTCACATTATTTGCTCGAATATTGCAATGTTTATTCTCAATACCCTCAGAATGTAGTACTTACTTTGTGCCCACAGTATAAACATTGTAACCACTTTACTCTACCACTTACTGCCTATTGACTTACTACATTTACAACCCTTTATAATTCAATGAAAACACTTACATAACTTTATATTAGCATCATCACGAAGGTTGAAATGCCACCGTTCCTTCGCACACGTTTCTCTTATCCTCTCATCTTCCTTCCTCGACTTTCCTTCGTGTTCCGAGGTGAGTAGCACCATGTAGTAACATGCTGAATGTGTAAAACCGGCTATAATATGTACTTTGACGAAATTCCAATAATTATTATTCTTCTTCTTTTTGTAGAACCTGAGGATCTGTTTGTGCCTCCGTCTGTCGCTCTTGGGATGTTGACTCCCAGCTATCTCTCCACCTTTTTGGAGGTCTGCCTGGGGGCCTGCGTCCTTTAGGGTTTCCTTGGATCGTGGAAGTCTGTCTTCTGACATTCTGTTAATTCCAATAATTGTTTTGTATTTTAAAAGCATTAACTTTGTGGTATGGTAATATGACACTCTCCTTATCATTCATCGTTCACTTTGTGTAATACCACTTTAATCAATACTAATTCATGACTTCCGGTTTCGGAATAATCATTCCAATCAGGACATTTTTTTTTCACAAGAAAAACATTTCAAGTGTGTCCAAATACTTGTTCACAAATCTGGATTATCTCCAACTATAAGATTATATAAATTATCCCCCGTAAATGCCCAGACTTCCATATTCTTCTTCATCTATGTTGAGATGTCAAAAAATTGTTGTGTATTGTCCACCTTCACAGTATAGAGTTAACATAACGATGTATGATAGATTTTTGAATGGTGATATAAGGAAAGAATGCAACTTTGAAATAAGCAATTCAACTAAGAAAGGTGAGTTGCGATGGTTTGGGCATGAGAATTGAACGAGCGTAGAATATTAAAACAAATTTATGAGGCGGTTGGTGTGGTAAAAAGGTGATTGGTAATAGAAGCAGAGGAAAACCGAGGAAAACTTGGCATGATCAAGTATTTCAAAAAATTGAAAGTGGTCCGGTCAGGAGACGGAATAATCGGCTGGTTTGTATGAGGAGATGCGTGAATGTGGAAGAGGCGAAGATTGTTTGCACAGACAGATTGGTGAGGCATTTTATTCTCTCTGCCTATCCCTGCGGGGAAGCGACGTTATGGTTAGTTAGTTTGTTTTTTTTTTATTATTTATATTTATATTATTTTTTGGCTGTCAGAGTTTTGTTTGTATGATATTCTTGTACGACGGTATCGTATTCCTCTACATTCCTTTACATTCTGTGTTTCTCCGTTCCCCTCACGTTTTCCACTCTTTCCCCCTACCACCAGCACGACAGTAGCAAACTTGCAGTGTTATTAAATGCAGTTATGCATTTATTTGACCCCCTGTATAGTAGCCGTACATTGCACACAGGGTTGCCAAAACGCATCACGAATTTATATATGTATGTATAATATGAGGGTCATAGCTTCGAATTGGACCTAATATGGTTTTCAGAAAATGCGACCTAATTTGTTTAGGTAAATACGAAACGAATTTTAATTTGAGAGTCAAATATTAGTTTTAAAGGTAAAAAAGAACGATGTATCTATTAGTCTGATATTTAGGTAAATGATAAAGTATATTTTTTAATCCGATGTATATTTTTAATTCGAATTATATATTTTTTTGTTAATTTAATTTAATATAATAATTTTTAAATATTTTTAAAATAATGCCAATTTTATCTAACGTTTCTGAAATTTAAATATGGTTTCGATTATATAATTTCAATATGTTTAAGGAGAAACTATGTAAAATTATTCATGATATATAATATTTATTCGAATGACTGATGGAATGAGGAATATTATACTGTGTATATGGTAATTACTTAAATCAGCCAAGTACAGATTTAAAATTAATGTAATTTTCTAGAATTCCATAAAGTTTTTTTTCATGTTTTGCAAAAACAAGTGTATTTTTAAGGCATTCATTCATCTGTAAAGCATTTATTTAAATTAATAAATAATCGGTATTCCATTTTTCGTAAAAATGTCAAATCTGCGATTATTCTTTTCGGACACTTCCTTATCGGTTTGTATGACACAAAATTACGTTAATGACGTCACGTTTCCCATAAAATTCCTGTACAGGATTCGATCACGGGATGGATGTTGAATTTCGATAACCCTAGCCACCCCGCACGCGCTTATGCACTGGGCGCAGGTGTGCGCGCTGGAATCTTAAGCTTCCATCTAACCCTTACGTCGTGTATAAAGACCGAAATGCACAGCATCGATACAGTATTTTTTTGTTATTAAATATTGTACTTTCTCGTATACCCTGACTTTATTAATAACTAGCTATACCAAGCACGCGTTACTGTATTTCTTGTTCTCCTTCTTATTTTTATAGATCCTCAGGATCTGTGTGTGCCTCCGCCTATCGCTCTTGGGATGTTGACTGCCAGCTATCTCTCCACCTTTTTAGAGGTCTGTCTGGGGGTCTACGTCCTTCAGGGTTTCCTTGAAAGGCGATACGTGGAAGTCTGTCTTCTGATATTGCGTTTACATGTTCATTCCAGTATCGCCTTCGTTGTCGTCTCCACCTCACAATATCTTCCGACTTGCATATTCTCCGGTTATCAGAGTTTCTTACGCGGTCTCGCAACGTATTTCCTATCAAAGATCGGAGAGTTTTCATCTCAGAGATTCGTAGTCGAGATTTGATTCTAGAAGTATCTGCTCTTGCCTCAATTCCATAAGTGGCTATTGGTCGAACGCATGTTTTGTATATCTTCATTTTACTTTCTATTCTCATGTAAATTTCTGAGGCATCCGGATATAGCTGCAGCCTTGTTGATTTGTTTTAGAGTCTCGCCACCGTTGCTACTAACGTCACCTGTATTTCAATCTGGTTAAATGGAAAAGAAAGGAAATAAGAAGCATACATTTCTAATATGTGTAATTTTGCAATGCTTGTCAAGTAAATAGAATCTGAAACAATCAAATTCTAAGTGACAGCAACTTCTAAGAAGCACGCTGTCTGCCACGGGCAATGGGAAAACTAAGTGAGCGCACATTATTGCAATTTGTAATTATGTATATGATGTTATAAAAATAAATTAAAAAAAAAAACACAAAAAATGCAAAAATTAACAAAGGAACGTTAGAAAAAGAAGTACAGAAGAACAGGAAAAATTAGTAACAATTATTATAATTTAGCTGCTTACGTATGTACTTTTAAATGCCTATTTTCTCAAGGGCTTCGAAACGTCGTAAAATAATCCATCAATATTGATAGGGTTATAATAATTATAATTTCAAACTGACATTGAATGATTAAGCACCTACTCACAAGACATTGAATGGGATTTTTAACCCGTGAGGAAATGTGTATAATTTAGTACGTGTTTATATTTTACCTTAGCCACAGCCGAAGGGTTATTTTAATGGCCGATCACGTTTCACATTTTGTTGTTTGTTTTATTTACGTTTTAAATTCCTATTGGATTTATTTTTTGCTCCCTTCTTCTCAAATATATACATTCCATCTACCAATATGTTTATTTGCCTTTGGTCCTATTTGAGGGGAAGGTTTGACTGCAGTATCGTATTTCTATTTGAATTTGACATCTTTGTTAACACTTAAAGTGAAAAATCTTGGTAAATATTCTTCTTTTATTATCTTACGTTTGCCCTTAGCAAACCTTAGGATTATACTTGTTCGTTTCTTCCAAAACGGTATTACCATTGGTATGAGCTTCCAATCATATTTATTTTTTGATATTATATTTTGAGAATAGGTGTTTGCGGAGAATCTTAGGCGTGCGGTGGTTTGACTTTGTGAGGAAAGAAGAGATAAGGCGTAGGACGCAGCAAATCTTGGTCACAACTGTCGTCAAGAAAAGGCGATTCAGTTGGCTTGGGCATGTACTCCGCATGCCTCCTGAGAGCCTTAATCAAGCTTGCCTCTTTTACAAGGCATCAGGTTCGCGCCGCCCAGGACGACCACCGCTGACAATTCGTCGGCAGTTCTCGTCAGAACTTCGGGACGCGGATCTGACTTGGAAGGATGCAAGGGAGCTGGCAGCCGACAGAAAAGCCTGGAGACAGTTTGTGGACTCCATATGCTCCACCTAGGGAGAGGATATGGTTAAATAATAATATTTTAATTACTCTGCGCACTTCTTAAACTTACTTTACTTGATTTTTACATTTAGCATTATCGATTATCCAACTCCTGACCTGACTGCTTTTAAGCATTTGAAATGCTTGATCAAGCCAAGGTTTAATTCAGTCTTCTTCCGCTCCTATTTCCAACTACATCTGCCTCATCATTTTTTTCTCTATTCTTTATTCACTCATTCGCTTATTTCAAAATAAAAATTACACTGTAAAATTAACTGTACATTTTATCTTATTGGTCTTGCATCGGAATCATGACTCATTAATCGTTCTTCGATTTGTTGACAATCTACGCAAGATTGCTCAGTGTAAAACTTACACATTGGTAATAGGAATACAAATTTAATAATTATGATAGCAATTAGTCAATAACATGAAAAAAAATCGAATCGATTTGTCCGATAGTTGGCATCTAAAAATGTTATTTTTGCACATTCGCTTCGTATTGATCCCATGAGAATTTTTTTTTTTAAATATTTTTAATTGTTTCTTCATTCTGACTTTTCTAAGGATGCTCTTCTTTACATTTTCACATCATAACTCTGTGAAAGTATGTTCATCTCCACAGCTATGTAATGTTTAGTATTTGTATGCTTTTGTTTGAATGTGATATTGGAATATCCAAAACGACAAATATAGCACTCTTCTATTCATTTACTCGTGTTTTACTGTGGGAACCAAATTTTTTAACGCCCACCTACCACTCTAATAACTTAGACCCTTTTTCTTGTTGTCTCACACGCTGTACGCAATGCATGGATCTTTCGAAAGTCCCGTTTAGTTTGGCTAAGAAATAATCTAGTAGAAAGTAAATAACAACTTAAAGATAAGCCGTTTCGACGTCATTTGGACATTTTGTAGCAACTTTAAATTCCATCTAAAACAACGTGGAATTCCAAAACCCAGTTTTAACTGTCCAACAATCTCGCTTTAATTATTCATCCTATGTGTACAAACGTATTTTGAAATTTAATTCTAGGAAGTATAAAATCACCTAAATGACTAAAAAGTTGTATAAACCACAACAACAAAAACATAAAGACTTCAATTTAAAATGATTTCTTTGTATTATTTATTGATTTGGCATTAATTTTGTGGTATGAAATAATGATTTAAATATATAGATACACTTATATCAGACTAGTTTTTTATTTCGTTTATTATGTAAACACGACTAGTTTCGAGAACACGTGTAGCTCTCAAAATTTGTCATGTTTACATTGATAAACTCAAAAAGTAGTCGTTTATATTTATGTGTTTTATTTTTATTTCCATTTTGTTTATATTTCAATAATTCAATTCAGTAAAAATTCCTTTGTAACTGAATGTAAAGGAACATCACAAGAACATTACAACAACAGTTTTATATGAAAAATAAATCTATTCCACATAAAAAAAAAATTGAACATGAATTTTTTATTTGTTATTAAGATGCGAATATATAACAAAACAGTTTTAAAAAGCAAAATTCATCATTAACAATATTCAAATCTGAATATTTTTAAACATATTTTTGTATATATTTTTTTGATTATTTTGACATTTTTTAAATGAATTCGTTATTTGAAATTCGATCCTGTATTCAGTAACCTTATACTCGGAATAGAGAATAAATACTTTGTGACTTATACTTGAAACCACACCGCTTTAATATGATTTTTTACAGTACAACTACTGAACGTATCCTTTTATTTGTTTAAAAGCATTTGAAAAGGATGAAAGACAGTTTAATGTCCTTTTATAGGCCTTCATAAATCTGTCATTTCAAGAATGAATTGTTACTTAAAACAGTATGTAGTGTATAATATTACTGTGAAGAGTGCTTTAACGTTTCCAGATGTAAGATACTAGAACAAGATTTTTTTCTTACTTTTGATGAAGTAACATTACATAATTTAATAATTAGGTTACGATTTTCATTTAAAGAAAATGTTATATGTAAATGATAATCCAAGAAACCTTGAACAAAATTTTCTTATAATATTTTAAAGTATTATGAAAGATCATTTATATATTTTCAAGAATTGCCGAACAATTTGATGTAAAAATGAACCAAATGCCGAACAGCTCCTAAACCGCAGTAAGAGCTTCTGTTATTCGTGGGTTACAATCTTTATGATGATTGGTTAGCTTCTTTCATGGTCAGTTTCCTCTCGACTCTATCCTCCGCTCTATCGTCATTCTTTCTCTGCATGCTCGTATATTAAAAGGTGGAATTTTTCACATATCTTTCTGATATCTTCAAACCTCAGCGAAACAATTAAATTCGAGGAATTCTTTTTCGTGGGTTCCAATCTGTGTGATAATTGATTTTTTTTTATGGTCAGTCTCCACCTACCTAGCTAGTTTAGCAACTCGAGCTAGCTTTAAGTAGAGCTCGCTACGTTCCTCTCCCGAATACCCGGTATATGCTCTTACTGCGCTTTAGGTTCTGTGGCAGTATGGATGTGCGAATTGGAGCGTGACACAAAGAGAGACGGGAGGTCTTTGAAATATTTTGAAGAAAAGGAATGAAGGAAGTTAGTCAAATGAAATGAACGAAATAGGATTTTATTTTTAAAAATTCACCAGTACATTATGAAAAATGACAACGATTAATTTTGAACATGTTAAGCATGTGTTATTTGGCTCCAATTTCAAAACATTTTCGACAGAGGTATAAAAATCATGATTAAACCAAGGTTTTTGTATTTATATCTTTAATATTATTTGTCAGTCATCAACGCGTCAGGCATCATAAATCACAAGCAACACGTTTATTAGGACGAACAAATTAAAAGTAATTATTTTCAGATAGCCGTTCAAAAGTTTCGAGATTAGAAAATTTTCGCCATTTTAAATACGCTTTTCCTACATGGACGTATGATATCATACCATGGACATCATATTATCGATAATATTCGATTACTTAAAAAAAAATATAAAGAACGAAAAACATCCACAAATATGTTTCTCCACGCATACCATGCACTCCCATTTTACTGATTTTCCCTGATTTCCCTTCCCATCCTTATTACTGCATACAACAAACTGCCTTAGCTAACTCACTGATAATTTTACCAACTTAAAACATTGACACTGTAAGGAATGCAAGGTCAGTTTTCACAATAAAAAATATATACTTATTTGTCAATTTTTTTTTCAACGTGTCTCATCGCATTCCCGGATCAGATACAAAAGCATCCAGGCTTCCTGAACGAAGCCTCCTTCCTTCCTCTCTTACAAAGCAATTTCTTCAATATTTGTTAATCTGTCAATACAATTAATGAAATCGATTGCAATAATCACGTGTGTTGCGACAGAACCTCCAAGATCAAACACTAAAAACACAATGACGCCAGAGTCTAAAATTCGAAATAGGATTACACAGTCGAAAATTCGACTGTCAGCACTATAACGGTTAATACTCGTATATTAATTTGAGAGGAACCAGGAGAAAACTAAAGAGATGGTATGGAGTGTGTCCGTTGGTTCGGCGATACGAGATCACCATAACCGGTCCAACAGCACATTTCCACATCCGCCGGCTGGCCAGACTGCATCACGCTCCGCTGCATAGTGAGCGCACTATACCTGCATCTATGGTATACTGCATGTCGACCTCTTCATATATTTGCATTGTGTGCAGCCCATTCATCGATAAGACGCGAGTAGCGGCCTGAAGCGCGCAATTTGTACCCGACGCGGTCATTACCGAGCGGCCTTCCATTTTCTCATAATAATTCTGTCCTCGCAAGAGGAAACAGCTATCACGATCAAAAATGGTTGTTTTACCAATATACTCAGGTGATATTTTCAGACCATTATTTTTTGTGAACTGCGATTAAAATACTGAATGGATAGTACCTGTAGTAGGCATACTTAGTTATTTATTTATTTATTTCAAAACATATTAGGTACATACATATGTAAGTCATATATACATATAATATTCCCGGTGAGTATTTTCTATTTCTCATTTTGGGAGATGGGATTAAGGTTAACAAGACTGGAACACAAATAATAAAGTAACAAAAAAGATTTTTTTAAATAACCAAAACTAATACTAATACATGGCAAAATATAAAGACAATAAACAGGTGGGTATAATAAATAGGCATAAGAAACACATTTAAATGAGAAAAACATAAGGTAAGAAGCATATTTAAAATAAACAAATGAGAAAATATAAAAAACAAAAGGTAAAAACAAAATAAGAAAATATGACTTTTATATTAACTTTTTTTCCTTGTTAACTTCTAAAAAAACCTTTTTATGTTTTACAAGAGTCTTCTTCCTAGCTCCATCTCAACTTATCATCTTTGTAGTCTGTTGGAGTCAGCTCTCCTCGTCCTCAGGTTGTAAGGACCTTCTATATATGTATATATGTATATATATATATATATATATATATATATATATATATATATATATATATATATATATATATATATATATATATATGTATATATATATATATATATATATATACAATAATTTTAAATAAAATAAACATAAACAATACTCACTCCACAGATACAGTTTGGCATGCAAGAACAAACTCATTAGGTATTGTTTAATTTGTAATAACACACTTGTAAGGTATCAGCATTGCTTGGTTGCCAAAAACTCAGTTATCAGGTACAGTCAAGTATACTCACTCATTAAATATAGTTTTGTTTGTAGGAACTCACTTATTAGCTTACAGCTTAGTTTGCAATAACTCACTTAATGGGTATTTGTATACATAGTTTAATTTTTTCAAGAACTCATTCGACAGATACAATAAAGTTTACATGAACTCACTCACCGGATATCTGTATAGCTAAATTTCCTAGAACTTATTCGTCAAATACAGTTAAGTTTACAATAACTCACTCATTAAATACAGCTTAGTTTGCAAGAACTCACTCTCCATACTCCGAATCCATTCGGAATGTTTTGATGATACAAATTATTTTACACGGCTTCTTCAAATCATCCACATCTGCTAAACGTACGAATTAATGTGCGACACGTGCTACTCGCATACTCCATTTATAATTCATTCTGATTACACATTTATTTCCAGTGGTTAATGTGTCACTGAGCAATCGGCCATGATTAGTTAACGAGTTGATTTGTTTTCATTAGCAATTACGCGCAATTTATCTTCCTCCTCACCCCATCCAATTACAGCAGCATCCGATACAAGATGTACGTAATATAAGAGAAATAATGCCGTTTTGATGTTATCAGTTATCATACTATAAATTCTCCCATCTCGGCTACCGGTTAACCATCTCGCGAGCTTTTGAAATATTTACGAATAAGCTTTATTCGAGTGGGAGCTTCAGTAACAACGTTCAGTGATAACGATCACCCGAGGTTAGAGGAAATATTTTGTCGTTACATTCATTTCACTCGTGTTTACGGAATCTTAAATTGTTATTTAAAATGCCATTACGTTTATTCATGTTAAGAAGTTTTCTCTTTCCACTAAATATCTCCGAGACTGTAATTTTAATTTATATTTTACATTACGGTTTTCATTTATTTCAAGAAATAACCCGAAAGACCTTTATATTTTAGACTTTTCTGCAGGTAGGATAGCAAACATGAATACTGAAGGAAGACGTATGTTAAAAATACACCACAAATATCTTGATCAATTTTAATTGAACCCGCGATGCCAGTTTCGAAGTCTAGCGTCTACCCAACTACTCTACAGCGCCTACCGATTTTTTTTTCGACAAGGACATATTTTTAGGCATCGCTTGAAGTATGAGGACTTTCGAGGGGACACTTTTAAGGTCCTAAGATGCCAAAATTCAAAACCGTTGATTTTATTCTTTGGTTAACCTTAAATAAGATCAATTCGCCTGGACTGTAATATCATCGCCATACGTAGCTACGTTATAACTCAAACAGATATTACTAATACTTTACTTAAGACATTTCGGATGGGTGTTTTTTTACACCTGTGGACCGCTGGCGACGAGATTTGATAATTATGTACATATAGTTAAGACCTTAACAAAGAGATTGGTATATAATAGTCATATAAAAACCTTAAATAATTCCTTCTTTTCTGACTTTGAAATGCGGCCGGCGCAGAAGGTAAAAATACCCTTCCCGTCCTTAAGCATCAATCGACCGAACGAGTAGAAATACCTTTCCCGTCCTTAGTATGTTTAAAGGTACTGTCGATCAGTCTGTGTTTATTTATTCGCATTTTCTTAAACTGTATTTTGAAATTGTAATTTTATACGTATAATGTTTTTTATAACTTATGTGTTATAAAGCATGTTCATTAGTTGTGTTTTACCGAACTTCTGTCCAGACAGGCTTTATCAGAAACTGTTGGAAGTTTATTACGTTACCGTCTTCAGTAATATCGAACGTGGTGAGCATCGGAGCGTACTGCAAGTTGTCGGTAATTACCACCTACTGCATCGCACAATTAGTTTTCTGTATTTGACGCTAACCGCTTCGTGATGGCGGCTTCTAACTGTTCTCGCGTTTCTTGCGATGGAGATTAGACCTTCATTTAACGTGGTACAATATACCCGACCCTCCTTCTTCGTTCCTGGCACATCTTGCCTTGTAGCTCTGCCGTTTATCTAGTCTGATCTTGATTTGGATTCGTTTGTAGGGCTCTGCGGGGATATCTTACTGAAGATTCGTGACGTTGAAATAATTAGGTAATAACTCATCTTGTCGTTTGTATCAGAAACTAACGTCTTAATGTAGGTACAAAGCTTGCTTAAGATTATCTTCTGATATTTATTACTTGATTTGAAAAAAAATACGGTGAATGTTCACTATTACGAGTATTTCGTTTAATTTCATATTGTGCATAAATAAATTTTATTTTTAGTATTTACATTAGTTTAGTTTTGTAATTAGTTTTGTAACACTTTATTGTCTATGATCTTATTAACTTACCCAAATATAAAATATTATCTTTCTAAAATTTAAACTACACGTATCGAGAATGGTTAGCGTATTTAGCTACAGTGCTGGAGGTCCCGGGTTCGATTCCCAGAGGGGGGAGAAAATAAATATTAATGATTTTACACTCTAATATTTATTTAATATTACCCTGGACTGGTCCCTGCAGCGCAGGAGTGATCATCTTGCCTTCATGTAAGTAACGAACACTGCGTCAATACGATGCAGTGCCCTATGCACCGTGGGGTGTGGATAAGGGTTAGAAAAAGAAAAAGAAATTTTCCAGAAAAAAAAGCTCTCCCAAAACCAGAAAATTGAAATTTATTTGATTTCGTCTGTTGGTAATTATTTGTGAAAAATGTAATGCAATAAATTTTCCTTGCATGTAACCCTTTTTTTACAATTATGTTTAACAGGCATTTATTTTCTTTTTTTTAGATTTATGGTACATGTTTGAGTTTTTTATGAGGTGCATAAAAATTTTAAATCATGTTTTCAGATGTCTCCCAGCATTTATAATATAATAATCTGGAACTTCTACTCTGAGAATCATAATTTAATACGATGCTCTAACATTTTACATCAGTATATTTTCAAAAAATTATCAAATAAATTAAGTAGATATTGAGATGTCTAAGTTATTACTCATAAATAACAACTCCATTCAGTTGACTAATTTACGGTTAAAACGTTTAATGAAACAGCGGAGAACTGTCGTAAAATCGTCAAAGAAGGTTATCGAAACATGGACGAGATTAAAAATTAAAACATGGCCATAAAAGTGATCTTAATGTCCCTTTTTATGTACACCACGATCGTTATATTGAAAGATAATAAAATGAATGCCGCGAAGGGAATAACACGGCGAGAAGCAGTCAATTAAAATCCAATAATCATAAATATTTTTCTCGTTTGCCGCCATATTGTATGTATGTACTTAAAATGGCTACGTTTAGCAGTGGTGTTATAATACGTTACCTAAGCACAATGGAAGCGCATGGTACTAAAACATTGTTGTAAACACTATACATCATTGTTCGATAAGTCAAGTTAATTATGTGTCTAACATTCCAATCTATATTCATTAATTAAAAGGTACTTGTCTAACATTCCACACAGTGTCTTTTAATTTAATAGTACCTGTCTAACAATCCACTCTTTATTCTTTATTTAAATAAGGTACCTGTCTTACATTCCACACTATATTCTTTAATCAAAAGGCACCCACTTCTAAATTGTCTACCCCCTATCCACTCCCAAGTGGTGCGTAAGGCACTCCATCGGATCGACGCGGTGTTAACTTAATCATTAATTTCAATGAGGTAGATAATCAGTTGACCGCGTCAGATTTTTTTAAAGGCATTTATTTGATGAAATACAGATGACGCCAGTAAAGAAGCAGCAATGGCTTTGGCAGTCGGGGTTGCATACCCGCAGTCGTACCGTATATGTTGTACACTGCTGAATTATACACACCATTCGGGTGCGGATATGGATCAATGAAAATTTATAAATTTGAATTATAATAGAAAACCAGGATGAAAATATTTTGTTTAGGGCTTTGAAATATAATATTTTCAATGTCATTTATACCTATTCGACGAGATTTCCCGATAAGCTAGCGGCGTAGTCAAATGGCATGTTATACGAAATTTTACATTCGGATTCCATCTGGCGTTTTTTTCCTATTTTCTGTTTATATATTTTTTCGATTAAAGATCAAATAATATTTGTTATTTTCTGTTTGTAAACGTTGAGATTATAATGTACGTAACTCTACGATTTATGTTTGTATTTTTGTAGACAGTATTTTTCTGCGATTAATTTATATTGACAGCTGTTATTCAGAACATATTGTAACGTTAAATCGTATTAAATTGTGATATAAGAACCGAGTGAAAGTATAGTGTAATCTTCATCACGTAATATTTTAAATCTAAAAGGCGAACAATGGAACAACAGAATAGAGGCTATTAGATCGTTATTATTTCACCATTTTGTGTTGTATCAGAATGTTGTGTAAACGATCATTTTTTTGTCAACACGTAACTTGAGCTTTCAAAACGTTAGATTAGTTTATTTTTAAAATTTAAGAAGGACGGTACATTACTGACGTACAACACCAATGACAAATATATGGTAATTTTGATTTATTTATTTATTGTTAAAAACAGATATTTTAGACAAATATTTCAATTTTATCGGTTTTTTGCTGACCGTTTTTGTGCTGAGATTTTTTCTTATGTGTATCCTCAAATTCCTGAAGACTTTTTTGCAAAAACGGTCCATTATATCAGGTGAGAACAATATCATCATTAATATAATCAAATATTGACCGGTTTTAGTATTTCTTCCTGGTATTGGTGGAGAACATATCGAACTATTTAAATTAAATAATATTTTGTAATAAACGTACCAAAATCCACTGGCGTCATCGTCGGTATATCGACGGCCGCACTTTTGGCAAATTATACTAAAGTCGATCTATCGATTCTCAGCACTAACGGTTACATTATTTAGATATTTTTTTAGGATTTAATATTTAATATATTTACTGTAAATGCAGGTAGAATTCTATATTGAATTGTTGGGTAATATATCAAAAATAAAACACGGTTTGTTGGATTGAATTCTACATTCATTTATGTATATGTTAATACGTGTTTTATTTTGGATATATTACCCAACAATTTAATATTTAAGTTCAAATTCTACACTTCATAAAAAATAAAATAAAAACCTTGGATATAAAATTCGGCACTTAACTATATGTAAAAGTTTTTTGTTTTAGTGTATTTATCTTATAAGTTTTTATGTTATCATTATGCCGAAATAAATATTGTCGTTTCTATTCATGATAATTAATTCACAAAACTTTCTTTCGAAGGCGACAGTACTATCCCAACAATAAAATAATAAATACCACAATATTACAAAGTTATACCATATTTTCTGAACGCGCTGTCAAAATGTTTCCCCTCATCCTTCTTTTTCTAAATCTGTTTTCTTTACTCCCCTATTGATATTCTCCGTTGCATCCTTCAGGATACGCGGGAAATATATTACACTATTATTTGAATCAGTTTCGGGCATATTTTCACCATCGCCTGAAATCTATAGCAATATATTATCCTTCGAGTGTTCTACGTCCTTTCTCGTTCGTAAAACTTCGTATAAGGATACCTTAAGGATATGTAAAGGTACAATTGATCAAACTCACCTCTGGTTTTACATATTTTCCATTACGGCAGCTCTGTGGTGGAACCTCGATTTATTTGTGTCACAACGATTGAAATACAAGAAGACGAATTATTTATCCAATGTATCTTAAAAACACTTTTCATCGGAGACGAATTTAATTATTTTGCCAATCTTATTCTTCAATCTGTTACAACAAAGTTATATTACATCAATGTTATAGCCATAGGCAAAGTTATATTACCAGCTCGTAATCGGTTTACTGGATTTAAATACTTTAAAAAAACTAACTAACTAACTAACCATCACGCCGCTTCCCCGAAGGGGTAGGCAGAGAGAATAGAGCTCCACACCACTCTGTCCTTGCAAACATTCGCCTCTTCCACGTTCATGCATCTCCTCATACATACCCGCCGATTGTTACGACTCCTAACCTACATTAAATACTTTAATATTGTTTAAAACAGTAGTAACTCAAAAAATCCTATTTTTTTAATAATTAGACCATTTGTATGAAATGTTTTAATGTACGTATTCTTAAATATGCATTGTTCATTCATAAAAGAAAACAGTAAACTTCTATTACATAAGGCGACATCACTATACGTTTTTCTTCTCTCCTGAAAAAAACAGTTTTTGTGAGTTGATACTCTTTTGATTTAGGGATGCGATATGTACCTACATGTATTACACATTATAATACATGTATGAATATTAAATATGAAGGTAAAGATTTGTTTAAAGAAATGTGCTCGTACATACTTTTCTTAATGAATTAATGCATTTGTTAGTTTCGATCTCTTCCGGATTCAATGTAAGTCCGTATTAACAACATTTTGAGTGTGTCCAAATACTTGTTCATCAAAATCTGGATCTCCAATTACAGGAGTTATTTTCAGCCCCGTAAATGCCCAGACTTCCATATTCTTCTTCATCTTTGATAAGATGTCAAAAAATAAGTCCGTATTGTTGTATATATGCACTTGTACTGTGTAGTGTAAATTTATATAATTTTATAGAACTTAGATACTACGACATAGAAAGGTTCTTTCACTTTTTTCAATATGATATACGAAGGTAAAAAAAGTACATAAAAATGTTCTTGTATTTTCTTGTTAGAATCAATACTTTTGTTAGTCTCGATCTCTTCCGGTACAATGTAAGTCTATATTGCTGTGCTTGTACTCTGTAGTGTAACTTTATATCACTTTGTCGAACTCTTTGACTCCACGACTTAGAAAGGCGCTTTCACCCTCTCGGGTGAGCATAGATGGATGGAAATTTATTGTTCAACGCTTACCCACTTTTCCTTACATTTGTAAGTCGTGTGTTGCACTCTGCACTCGGAGCTAAGTGCATTGGTACGACAAGTTCACTCGAGCTTTCCTCTCGCTCTAGCACCCACCTTCACATCACCCGTTGTGCATTAGCTTGTGATTTTCTGTGTGTGACGTCAAGATTAATGCTTTTCCGCTTGCTTTTCTTTCTGCGACTCAAAGGAAACTCGTGCGATGTTTCAAAACTCTTACCTACCTACTTTGTAGCTAATTAGTTGTTTCCGATAGTTTTATCACTTTTTTATTATTAATAAATCAACTTACATTGCAATGAAAATCCTTTGAGTACAATAAATCACCTCTATAAGCTTGCGTCTAAAATAATATATATATATATATATATATATATATATATATATATATATATATGTATATATATATATATATATATATATATATATATATATATATATATATATATATATATATTTATATATATATATATATATATATATATATATATATATATATATATATATATATATATATATATATATATTTTTATTATAAATTTAAAATAAAAAATAATCAACATAGTTACATATATATATATATTTTTTTTACGTGCTACCTCACTAAGAGAGCAGATTGCTCGTGTTTAGAGAGGGAGTTCGCTTACAGGGTTTGTACATATAAATAAGAAGTAAAAATAAACTTACAGGGTTTGTTCATATAAATAAGAAGTAAAAATAATAAATAATAAATGGTAATCAATTCGCTTATTTGGTGTAACAGTGACGTGATTACACTTTTTTAAAACACGCAAAACATGTCAAAATGTAGGGAAAGACTATTTACAAAGCGGAGAAACATCTACAGAATTGATTTCGTGGTAAAATGCTGCGAGATGACGCGAGTGTCATTGAAGAATTGAGTAAAATGTCCGTTTCTGTTGCTGCGACGTCTGAATGGCATCTCCTGTAATATTTCTAAAAGTTAATTTACGCCATTGTTGCACTGAATGAGCGAATTATATGTAGGTGCCGAAATTTGACTTGAAACATCTATATTTTTTTTATATGAAAGAAGTCTGAGCATCCCAGGACCCGCGGCCTGACATTTAGCTTTCACTTTTATAAGCCTGTGCAACGTTCACATCGATCATATTGATCATCCATATTGTATTGCTCAGACTTCCCTCTCAAAAACACGATAAATGTTTTGATATCAAGTTAAGAAACCTATAATATTGAATGACCCATCGTCCGATATAATAAATAATGATAATATTGTTGAATTTTTGCCATTGTTTGGAGTACCGTAGAACGGGGTTACTCGAACTTTAATGTGTTACTTGAGCCCAGTACATTTTTTTTATTTACATCTGTATTTGGTCCACAATTACCAACAATGAACGTATCGACATGATTCATTGTTTCCCTGACAGGTGATACTTATTGTCACGATACGTTCATTATTGTTGACCAAATACAGATTTCTATCTCTTTTTTGTACTGGGCTTAGGTAACACATCAAAGTTCAAGTAGCCCCATTCTACGGTAACGTTCATGACGTTGATTCAGAAGATGATCAGTTGATCAGATACACCTTGGTTCTTTGTATCACTCGAGAGCCTTTGGCAAACTTGACCGGCATGGAATGTGTACGTGTATTACGTACTCGTATATTAAACGTAAAGTTTGAGGTATTGGTGCATGGTGCGGTGAGAGGGGTGTCAGTACGCACAATGCACTCTTACGTCAGTAATAATGATGACCGACAGCTTTCGTAAGTGAAGAAATACGCCCAATATCGGTAATCGGAGGAAGAGAAAATGTTGCATGAGAAGTTCGCCATTTTCTGTTATATACGTTTAAAACTGTCACCATAAAAATTATATGCGTATGTGAGGAGAATAGAACCATCCAGACTCCACCACATTGTACTTTAAGGCCAACGCCAAGGTAGACAACTCCCAGACAGACCACCAAATAGATGGATCGACATCGCAGGAGAGTAATCCCTCTAAAAAACAGGCCACAAGGCCTACACCAAGCAGAAGAAAAAGAAGAAGACCATAAAAATGTTTGGTTTTTCCACTTGTGTCGGTAACTACGAAACCCGGTCACAGGTCAAATATAATAAATATGTAAAAAAAACTACATAGTTGTTATTTTATTATATAAAATGCAATTCCACCATGAAGTTCCAGTACAAAACTTCTTCTTCAAATCCTTATCCGCACCCAATGGTGCATAGGGTACTGCATCATATAAATAAAGTGTTATCTTGATCTTTAACACATTAACGAAAGATAATCAGCCCTCCTCTTCAGGTACTAGTTCAGAGTACCTAATATTGAATGAATATTAGTATAGAAAAAATCACTTTTAGTACAAAATTTTAATCTAATAATAATAATAAAAAAATGGTTAAATTTATAAAGTGCCATTTTTATAAAATATATATCTCAAAGATGTAATATCTATTAATTTCTCAATAAAATTATATCAAATCATGGTTATCAACTCCTGCCTTGTTTTATATATAACATAACAATTTGTATAGCCTCCCACCAGTCTGATGATGTCGGTAACGACGAAACCCGGTCGCTGGTCAAATAAAAATAAAGTGGAAAAGCTAAAAATATTGGTTTTAATCTAATAATATATTAATATCTATGTATAAAAGAGATTATTTATCAATGGTTTAAATAAAGAAATTAAGTAAAAGAAGCAGAGGACGACCGAGGAAAACTTGGCACAATCAGGTATGTCAAATACTTGAAAGCGGCCGGGTCAGGAGTCGTAATAATCGTCGGGTATGTATGAGGAGATGCATGAATGTAGAAGAGGCGAAGAATGTTTGCAAAGACAGAGTGGTGTGGCGTTCGATTATCTCTGCCTACCCCTGCGGGGAAGTGTCGTGATGGTTAGTTAGTTAGTTAGTATTTCTTTATTGGATGGCCGTGGGTAGAAATGTGGGTAGGAAATAAAATAACCTTATTTGGTTTTCTTCCACTTAAAAGTGATTTAAAAGTAGAGCTACCATTGAGGGATCCGTTATAGGTTATAGACCGGAATGAAGCGTGAAGTGTTGTATAGTTTGTAGTGTGCAGTACAATATGCACCGACCAAGCTCTGGGTGGCCCGTAAGGCCACGGGAGGACCTCGCCTCACAGCCCGGGGAGCAGAGATGAGAGGAGATGAGAGAAGCTGAGGGGAACGCAGGAAAGTGGGTAGTCACGACACGCTCTGGGAACGCAAATTGCGAGTGATGCGCACAGATTCGTAGGTAATGTTCGCTTTAATGCCAAAGATTGTTCGTGTTTCCGTGAATGTTACCCATCGATGCCATTAATTGATAAATATTCGCGATTTCTGACAGACGAAAATTTTTATATTTTTTATCGAAGACATGTGCCAAACGGTCAATTTCATGTTTTTGTCATTAAAATACTAAAATGCTTACTTGGAAAAGTCAATCATTATCTATATTAACAATATTTTATGATTGATTGAGAATCCAATATATTATACATAGGGTTTGGGCATGTATAACGAATAAGTGAGGAAAGAACGGTACAGAGGAAGACCGAGAAAAACTTGGCACGATCAGGTATGCCAAATACTTGAAAGCGGTCAGGTTAGGAGTCGAAACAATCGGTGAGTATATATGAGGAGATGCATGAACCTGGAAGAGGCGAAGAATGTTAGTAAAGACAGAGTGGTGTGGCGTTCTGTTCTCTCTGCCTACACCTGCGGGGAAGCGGCGTGATGGTTAGTAAGTTATACATAGGATATTAAAAGTTGTGAAACTCTTTCCATTAGGTACTGTTTTAAAAAATATATATAATTCTATATTATATATTTTTAAATTTATCTAAAACATTTTACAATTTATCTAATACAAATGGTTGGATGATGAAAAAACTTTTTACAAATATAACAGGCTGCTTTCCTTGTCAAGTTTCTTATGCACCAAAGACATGGAATTTCATACAAGGAACAACAATCTGAATCATTTTTAAAAGATGCTCTTTTAAAAAACCTTTTTCGCGATGAAAAAAACATATGAATATAATTCAGTGTTATGTATTCAGATCGTAGAAACCTTTTAAATTGATCAGTATTTTCAAATATTCCGAAAATATTCTTAGTAAAATCTTTATTTGAGAAGTATTTGTATAAAAGGATTTCTGATATTTCCCATATTCAAAATACGGCGAGCTAACGCTACTTATTATATTACTGCCTTCGTAGAAATATACTTTTGATTGAACATAATAATAATAATAATAATAATTTGGATAATTTGTATAGCGCCATTTTCGTAAAATACTACCTCAAGGGCGCTTATAAGGACATGGATAATAATAATAATAATAAGATGATGATGATAATGTTATAAAAAAATGGATTAAAACGTCGTCAATCGATCTCGGGCTGTCGAGTCTGGAGCGGGGAAAAGATGAGCCGACAAATTAAAACGCCTTCCTCTTGATCCCGTGGGCTGGAGAATGGCCAAGGTGTTGAGCAGGACGCATTCCTGGGCGATGGTCGTCACGCTGGAGGGCAGCTTGTTGATCTCTTCGTCATTGTGGATGGCCAACTTCCAACTTCCAGACTAGCACAGTTCAAACGGGACTTCACTTTTATCCTCTTTTGCCGCCCTTCTGTGATCCGACATGATGGTTTTGTCTCTGAGGTTTTCCGCTTTCGCTTTCATACAAATGGGAGCTGGCGCAATTGAGGTATTTAAGTTTGTAGTTCGATTTCATAAAATTTAACCGTTTAAGCACATGTTCTCAGGTTGGTACTGTCTTTGCACATTTTTATTGCAGTCATTTATCCCCGAGAAGTTAGGGGTTTCGGATGAATACACTATGGTCGTAAAGTACCCTTAAGGGACGAACACAAAGCACTTTTTAACGCCAACTTGCCACATGTGTTCATTCGGCACAGATTCTTAGAAATACACTACACCGTTTAGACCGGCATTGCTATATTACGACGCAATGATATTATTGATGCACTTTCATCAGTTAACAGCTAACCTTTATAAAATTATAACTTTTAACCATTTCAAGTTAACACCAATCACAATATTTATAGATGAGCAAAAAATTAAAGACTTGAGATGTAAATGTTCGGAGAAAATTAAATAAATGATGGAGCTTGGTTCTCTCAGCAGCCGCGTCGGGCGCTCGAGGAACATAGCTTTATTGAATGGAAACATCTCCACATTTCAAATAAAATGCGTCAATATCTGCTCTATATAAAATGTGTGTTTTATTCCTTGCTTTTAGGCATTTTCGACTTTTACCCCTCTAAGTGTTCTAACCAATATTTTATAATTAAGAACAATATTCAATTAACTTGACATTGCCAAATGCAATGTATTTCATGTGCAACGCCATTCTATATTAAAAAAAAAGTGTTCTAACCTCTATTACGTATAAGTCATCTCGCGCCGGTATTATTATAACTCTCCACTCTCCATTGGAACAGCCTTCATCAACAAATTGTGTGCAAAAGGCACATCTCACCATTATTTTGGAATGAAAAATTTTAGTCGATTCGCGCGGGAACGGGTTTAGCCTTTGATTGCTTCACAACTGAATTTCGGAAGGGCTGTATTCTTATGGTATCATCCCTAAGGAGAACTTTTAGGGCTGCTTTGGGAATCGTGTTACATGGGGTGTTATACGAATACACTTCAAGAAGAGGTGTCTGCGTCGAAGAGATATTTGAAGATATACTTCAATCTAAAAAGAAATTCATGAGTTTGGCGGTCGTAAAACGGATGAAACTGTTTAATTCGATTTATTTATTTAGTTGAGTTTTTATGATGCTTGAAAATAGGGGTGTCAAAAAAATCGAAAGATAGGTGTGAAATATTTACACAAGTGTATAAAGTGATCACTTAAGCCAGCCAAATGCCAAAGAAATTCACCATTCTACCCATGATTGGCAACCACATTGTTCGAATTTCAGAAAGATGTAATTTATACTTTAATTAACAGGGCAGAAAGTGTTGTTTTTGCATTTTGAAGAAAATGAAGTTTTATTTTTTTTTAAATATACTAAATATTTTTCAAATGGAGAAAAAATATTCAGGTTTTACCTTAAAAGATCTGTTGCACAGTAAAAAGTTCAATAAGTGGTTTGATTTTTATTTTTAATACATTTTATTACATTTTTAAACTTGAAAAACGATCTCCTGAAAAATCAAGCTTTGTAATATACGACGTTGTTGAAAGGAGTGAGCGATATAATGTAATTTTTCTGGAAATTACATAAGAAATTAAACATATCCGTCAAATTGTTGAGAAATCGATTTTCTTCTCCACATGACTGAAGGAAATAAATTGGATTTTCAAGACGCACTTTGTATGTGCAATCCATTACGGCTCATTATTCGAGTCGAGAAAATTACTTCGAGACATGAGACAAGGAAGCACTGCATCATTTATTATCCCATTCCGAGAAGATCCTCATTGAAAGTTGTATCTCCTTTTACGTCCAATATAACGCATTACGTTTGCTTGTTTAGGCCTGAGGTTATTGACCAAGAGGCCAATAGTATCATATAAACCTGTATTTGTTTGCTTTGTGATTCTTTCCTTCTTCCTGGTTTTCCATTTCTCAATTTTGTGGACTCGATCACTCCTAAACGGTTCATTTCTCTGATGTTAAGAGCTTTGCCATACCATTTTTTTTTCCTCAAAATTTTCAAATAACATACCAAAACGTAAAGAGCTTTGCTCTATCCATTTTTTTTAAATTTTCTACAAAATTTTCATATAAAATATGAGCATTGCTACATACATTTTTTCAATTTTCTACAATATGTTAAAATAACACATGAACTTCGCTATATCTCATTTTTTTAATTTTCTACAAAATGTTCAGATATTTATTTACTTTATAGTTTTTTATATTGCTATTCCCAGTTTTTACTGAATAATGATCTTTTTTCTTAAAATGATGCATAGGTCACCGCATTCAATCGGGGCAGCGCTAACTCAATCGTAATTACACGAAAGCAGAGTATGTAATATATTTTTTAAAGGTATAACCCGCAAAGTCTATACATTCAGAGGCTTGTCTGTAGGTATGATAGTAAGGATAGGGAAGGTAAATGTGAAAAATACATCACAAACACCCCGACCAATTGAAAATAAATCTTTCTTGAATTTATTCTGCGATTGGCGGAAATCGAACCCGTGACGCTAGATGATGATATTAATACAATTATATAAGACGCCATATAATAATATGTGTTTCGATGCATTCCCACAGTAGATTTTAAGGAATAGTGGTATTTACCAAGTAGAATGATAATACCAAATCATATATCGCTCACTACTTTCAACAACGTCATAAATCATAAAATTTATTTTACAGGAGATCGTTTTTAAAGTTGAAACATATATAAAACAATGTATTAAAAATAAATATCAAGCCACTTATTGAACTTTTTAGTGTGCAACAGATCTTTTTATGTAAAACCGGAATGTTTTTTCTCCATTTGATAAATATTTAGTATGTTTAAAAAAATAATTAAACAATACATTTTCTTCAAAATGCAAAAACAACACTTTTTGCCCTGTTGCGGGTAAATATTAAGTTAAAAATATGCCGCTTTTGCTGGGATATAGTACATTTTCTGGACATTCCGAAAACACGCACAACTGAAAATTTACGATTTTTGATATATGACGTTCTTGAAAAGAGTGAACGATATGTTTCACCAAAAAACCGTACACAAAAGTCCCATTGATCTAATCAAAATATTCAGGTTAATTAACTGGTCCTTAAAATATTATTTTTTCTGCATACAAATTAATATAACTGCAAAATATTTTGTTACTTTTAACCTGCGGTGTTTCCAGTGTAAATCTTTCATGAAAATTTTAATCACTCTCTTGATCATGCTACTCGCAATAAATAATACTCAGATGACAAGTTGGAGAGATCTAAATAATAACGCATTAATCATTCACCGAGTGCAAGTGGGTAATTGACCCGTACGATATCGCCTGCAACTTCACAGGACTAAGGTTCATTGTCAATATGCCGCGTGAGATTATGTCGGACTCGTCGTATTTATGAAGTGATGACGGAGGAGATGGTAGCTCATCTCGTGTTAAATGATAAAGACACCTTTAATACCATAATAATAATCGAAATGTAACTTTGTTTTAAAATCACTATAGTGATTTTAGAACAATGTTACATTTTAATTATAAATTGGAAAATTACTAAATATGAAATAGTGGTACTTACCAAGCAAATTTTGAAATAAATATAAATATATTCAATTCATCGTGTACGAGTTAACAATTTCATTATATACATTTATTGCATTAGCAGTTTGAAAATTTAAAATTAAGATTTTCCGTTTCCTATTGAAGTTCAGCTACTTTCGTGGTTTACTTAACTTCCTCTTACATTTCTTATTTGCGTCATTTTCCACTGGAACGTTACTGTAAACAAAACTCTAAAATCCTCCATTTTAGAGTTCTGTCTTAAGTCTTCCTCTCGGTCTGCAAATATCGGTAACTCGATAAAAAGCAAAACCATTCAACTAACATAATTGAATTCAAGTTTTGTACTGACATTTCTTTGTTATTATACAGACCTGAATGATGGAAGTTTAACTTCTGAAACATGTAGTCTATAATAAAACTCAAGTGGTAAAAAACGAAGTGTTTTCTTTAATCATTCTGACATTTCTTGGTGGAACTTCATTTTACAGAATAAAATAACCACTTTGTAGTTTTTTTCTACATTAATTTTATTTCACCAGCAACCGGTTTTCTTCGTAACCGACATCATCAGACTGCTGGGAGGCTAGACAAAATTCTTATAAAAAAAAGGCCAAAAATGTTATATACACAATATGGCAGGGGTTGAAAACCATGATTTTCTTTTATTTTTTTGACATAATCAATTGAGTTTAAGTATTGTATTATAATAATAATTACATAAAAGTTATGCTAAAGGTTTTTAAGTTTGTCTAGCCTCACACCAGTCTGATGATGTCGGTTACGACGAAACCCGGTTGCCGGTCAAATAAAATTCGTATGGAAAAAACTACTTAGTTGTTATTTTATTCTGTAATTGAATTCCATTAAAATGGTCTAGTACTGCGTGTGTAGTGCTAATTTCTCGTTTTTCGCCTTATTTGTAGATAGTGTTATACTATGGTAGACAGTTTGTTAGATTTATGTACGTTGGTGTACCGTTTTACTTGCGCTTAATTATATACACATTGACTCATCAATTCAATCTGATGTCTGCCACGCTCTGATACGAGCCGCCATGGAGATGCGACGCGGGGTATGTTACTTCATATAGAGTAAAGTGTGGATAGATGGCCCACTTGAATACAGTAAAATTCACTGTTTATAAATATTTGCCTAAGCGATATTAAATTGTGAGTCCTGTAACTTCAATAGCAATAATATATGGAGGTCCTCACCTAAACGTTACATTTCCATTATAAATGATTTTTAGTAATCAGGAATTCTAACTTGTAAAATTGTTACGTTTTGATGTGATTTAATGCTTTCATATTGGTTTAACACAGGATTGGTCACGTTTTGTCGCAACTTTAATAAAGATTTCCATAGAACATATATAGTAAACAGGACAGATTTGCATTTAAATGATTTTTTCTCTATCATTGGGAATGAAACTTCTTGGTGAGGATCTCCACATATGTAATAAAAATATAATGTATCAAAAACTTAACCGGTATGCAGAAGAATAGCATTGCATTTTTACAGGTTTCAAGAATTAATGCAATATGAATGTTCAATTATGAGCAGAATGGCGAACGTTACACAAGTGTATAAAGATCGCTTAAGCCTGCCAAATGCCAGATTGTAAGCCCTGGGATGCTCAGACTTCCATCCTCTTTAATAAAAAGGAAGAATGTTACATGTTTCATACTAAGTCACCTTTAAAATTGACATCTCATCCATAGGGTAAATAATCCAGTATCCGATATGATAATAATATTAATATTGCTAGCAATATTATTCAAAAAATATACTTCAATTTGAGCTGTAATAAATAGTGTAGTTTTTTTTAAAGTATCTGATGTTATAGTTACAAAATCATGACCCTATTTTGGCTGCAACTTTATAACTTTTATCACGTTATTCCTACATGAGAGTGAGTTCGCTTTATACATATGTTCAAGGTTACTCTGATTTTATGTCATTCTTGAGTGAAAAATTATATACAAAAACACTAGCGATCTCGTGAAAACTATGAATTTATACATATTTTTGTCATTTTTGAAGCAAGACAAGTAAGACTGAGTAATGAAACTGTCATTGACAAACATCTTTAAACTTACGAATCGCCAATGATATTTACTATGTATTGTGAAATATTTTCCGTGAGGCATTTATCATATTACCGACATTACTGAATACGAAATACTTTGTATTCCTTGTACTGCAGCTACTTGCTTCGACGGAAGCCTAAAATTTATTGTGCCTATGGCTGAATTTGGCTATATTGGAGTTTAAATTGGATTTGTTTATGTGTTTGCTTGAGGCAATTAATGTTTTGGGGTTTGACTCGGTTTTATCGTAATTAGATTGTTGCTTTCGGCTTCATCTTTAATCCTTCGAGACCGAGTGTTAATTTATATTAACACGAACATCCTTATATATTTTATTCCTCCTGGGGATAATAAAATGCGGTTCATATTTCACAATAGCCCTAAAGTACTAAAAACTAGAAGTTTTGATAGTTCTCAAATTTATGTTGCAATTAGTTTTTTATTAATGATTAAAGAAAACACTTCGTTGAAAAATCTTGAAAATTTAAAAATACAAAAAAACCTGAATTCTAATAATAATTTATTAAATAATATATTGTTTCAAAATTCTTCGCCATTGCTTTCCATTTTTCCTTTGTTTTCAAACTCCGTTTCTTGACTAACCCTTCCCCCTTACTTTCCCCTCTCCTTATTTATAGAACAATTTTATATTTTATATTTTAGTTATTATACAGACCTGAATGTTGGAAGTTTAACTTCTGAAACATGTAGTCTTTAATAAAACTCAAGTGGTAAAAAACGTAGTGTTTTCTTTAATCATTGTAACATGTCTTACCACAAGGTTAATGCCGAAACAATAAATAGTTTTTTATTCACAATTTTTTTATTCTTTCAAGACTTTGTTTTATGTAGCATTATTATTTTGCTAAATTTTATCTCACAGTACACCATTCAAACATTAGTTACTCTAATTTAAGAAACAATTTTCTTCAGTTTTGATGTTTTATACTTCACTCCTTTCAGTGCATAAATGCGTGCAATTAATTTTGATGATGATGATGATGATTTATATATATTCAACACGTAAACAAAAAATCACACATAAGCTAAATCTGTGCGTGAGGATACAATAAACACTATATTTTGGAACTTATTGTAATAATTTCACCAGATAAATATATTGTTAAATAAAGTAACGAGTGATAAATAATGAAAAATCAAAAAAATAATGTAAAGATATGAACTAATAAAATTAAAATAAGTGTTATAATGTTTACAAATAAAATAATTCAGAGTACGAAATGTCCAATTTATATAAATTTCATTTAAGCATTGATTTTCTTTGTTATCAAACATCTAACATTCTGCTGAAAAATAATTAATTAATTCAGCCTAAAAAATAACGTTTTGTGTTGGATACATACATAACGTTTATTTAAGCATTACTTAACATATTCAATTATAACGTACCATATCGTATTTCCCAATTAATACGAGTACTATTTACCGCAATCAAACTCTATAATTAATACCATTTAATACGACCTAAAATATGTTCCCATTATTGTATGATTATTAATAGGTTTTTTACAATCAAACGTTGAAATCTTCAAGGAATATACCGCCTTTATATTAAATTATCTGAATATTAATTATACCATCGAAGAAACTGATTACTTGTTGACTTCACTGCAGTTTTGCATACATTCTCGAATGCAGACTAAACATTAACAGTGTTATTGAATCTTTTAAGTATTCCGCTTCTGCTAAGTAAGTGTGTTTACCTTACGGAACATAACGAGTACTTACCGATTAGGGTGACATCATCAATTAATGGTAACGCACTAATTATTGGCAGTGCAAAATTAAGCTTTTTGTATTTTATCTGTATTGCCTTGTACGATAAACGCGTTTCAATGTTGTCTTTTTGTAACTATCAAACTAATGTAGGTATTAACGCACCACTTCCGGCGAAGGGAGCAAGAATAGAACGCAAATCTTTGCCTATTTCACATTCTCATCAAACATTCCCGCCGATTACTCCGACTCTTGACGTGACCATTTTCAAGTATTTGAAATACTCGATCATACTTAGTTTTCCTATGTCTTCCTCTGCTATTTTTTCCAACGATTATAAGCGCCCTTGATGTAGTATTTTATGAAAATGGCGCTTTACAAATTATCCAAATTATTATACCAGTATAATCATAAATTTATATTTCTGTTCTTTCCTCATTCATTCGATTCACATGCCCAAACCATCTGAACCCACCTTTCAATTTAATTCATAGTGCTTATCTCAGCTTTGCATTATTTTCATATATTTTTATACTTAATACATTCATTCAAACTCTTACCCGCACCCCAATGGTGCATAGGGCACTGCATCATACAAACGCAGTGTTATCTTGATCGTTAACACATGAAGGAAAGGTGATCAGCCCTCCACTTCAGGCACCAGTCCAGGGTAACATGGAATAAATATTACAGTGAATAAATCACTTATATTTATTTGACCCCCCTGGGAATCGAACCCGGGACCGCCAGAACGGTAGTCGAGCGTACTGACCATTACACTACGGAGGCGGCTACTTACAACAATGAAAGATAAAAACTAAGCCTGTTCCTGAAGCGCAGGATCTTCCAAGACATTGACGATCAAGAAAACACTGCGTCGATATAGTTGAAAGTTGAAATATGACTTAATTAATTGATTGAATTAAGCGGAGAACTATGATTGCTCACGTGGAACCCGAAATTTATTGAACATTTTATATAGGAGAAAAGCTCTCTAAAATAAGTAGTATGCTAACAACATTATGAGTGTGTCCAAATACTTGTTCACAAAATCTGGATTATCTCCAATTACAGGAGTTATTTTCATATTATTTTTGACATCTCATCAAAGATGAAGAAGAATATGGAAGTCTGGGCATTTACGGGGCTGACGACCGTCATAGGCTGGTTTAAGTTATCATTTTACACACGTGTAACATTCACCAATTCTATTCAATTCTTGGAAGTTCTGTATATATGAACCAATTTAGAAACCTTGTTCTTGAATCAATAGAACTTCACTAGAGACATCTATTGTTGAGATGTAAGAAGCTTTTTATTAAGCAGAAACTCTTATATTAGTATGTGAGATCCGAATCCTGGATTATAATCACACACATGAGAAACGCCAGAAAATACCATTTTCATTTTTATTATTTAAGCTTATAATTTAACCAGACAATTTATTTACAACATTTTGAGTGTGTCCAAATACTTGTTCACAAAATCTGGATTATCTCCAATTACAGGAGTTATTTTCATATTATTTTTGACATCTCATCAAAGATGAATTACATCTCACCAATAGATGTCTCTAGTGAAGTTCCATTGATTCAAGAACAAGGTTTCTAAATTGGTTCATATATACAGAACTTCCAAGAATTTGAGTAGTGTGGTTGTCAATAATGGGTAGAATTGGTGAATGTTACACGTGTGTAAAGTGATCACTTAAACCAGCCGATGACGGTCGTCAGTCCCGTAAATGCCCAGACTTCCATATTCTTCTTCATCTTTGATGAGATGTCAAAAATAACTAGTATGCTATTTATATTTTAACTGTATGCATTTGGTAGTATTATGCCAATGTTTCATTTCTGATTGATGAAGTTTACGTTAATAATGGTTTGTTTTTTTGAACGTCTGATTTTAATGTAGGTCATGGATTCACTGCACATTTTTAAGAACTGGCACGGGGACCATCCCATTAAATGATATGTTTTAATTTAGTTTATTTTCTTTTGACTTGAATTTAAACCCTGGGTTATTTTCGTCCGAATGTTAAAATCCACCGCTATGGTCGCTGTTTACTGACGCAAGAATTAACTATCGCCTTGTTTTTCGATTGAAACTATTTAAATACATTTTTTTGTACATTCCCCATATTAGTAACAACCGCACTACATCGTATGTATATCTGAAATTAATATTTTCATGAGTTTTTGGGGTTCTTTATCAAGCATAAAATATTTTTTTTATTACTTTGTTTTTTTTTTTAAACACAATTATGGCTGACTAAGCATTAAATCCAACATTTAATCAAACAGGAATAAATCTTCTTCTTCTTCTTCTTCATCTTGTTGTAGGCCTTGTGGCCTGTTTTTAAGAGGGATTAGCCTCCTGCGATGTCTATTCCCATCTATCGACCCATCTCTTTGGTGGTCTGCTCGGGAGTCGTCTACCATGGGGTTGGCCGTACAGTGCGATGTGGGGGAGTCTGGATGAAATAGAATAAATAATTATCATTATTATAAAAATTTGAGATACATAGATAGAAAACGAACTATTGACATCCCAACATAGATGAGGAAGAATATGGTAGTATGAGTATTTACAGGGCTTACGGTCTGTCATAGCCTGTCAAAGGAAGAAGATTTGAGATGATTTCTGAGATTAAAGGAAATGGTATGAAGGAGGAGAATGTAATCAAAAAGAAACGTTCTAAGACTGTTTCCAAAAGAGGAAACACCCTTGGAATATGTGTGTGCGTGGGAAAGGCGAATACTTTGAGGCGAACCCAGAAATGTGTGAACTTCTAAATAGTGTACATTTTATTTTATGACATCATTCAATGTATTTATTGAACAGGCCAAGTAGTAATACGTGTATGCATCAGTTTTTTTGTGTTTTCAGAGCACATTTTTTTACGAAATGAAAAGGTATCTGTTTTTAAATTAGAGAGTAAGAAGCATTGAAAAACTGTTCCCTAATAATCATGTGAATCAGATAGTATGACCGCTCCCTGGACCATCACATCATAAACTCGTTTCGCTTGAGGGAAGTCTGTGGTAATGTTGGCGTCTTTCATTACCATTACGCATATTGTACAAGTCTCTCCCTTTCTTTCAACTTACCGCTTGAGACGTTACTTACGACACACAGCGCTAAATACGTTTTATTAGTTCTCAAAATCACCTCCCCTTTTTAATGAAAATACTTTTTGTAACAATTATTACAGGTTGAATGCGCAGTATTATTATATACGTATGTATGTCAATTTGATATGTAACATATCGCTCACTCCTTTCAACAACGTCATTTATAAAAAATACTTGATTTTTCAGGAGGTCGTTTTTAATGTTAAAAAATATAATAATATAAATTTAATATAAATATCAAGCCACTTATTGAACTTTTTACTATGCAACGGATCTTTTTAGGTAAAACCTGAAGGTTTTTTCTCCATTTGAAAAATATTTAGTATATTTAAAAGAAAAATTAAACAATACCTTTTCTTCAAAATGCAAACACAATACTTTCTGCCCTGTAGCGGGTGAATATTAAGTTAAAAATATGCCGCTTTTGCTGGGATAAAGTACATTTTCTGGGCATTCCGAAAACATGCACTACTGAAATTGATGATTTTTTATTTATGATTTTTTTTAAAGGAGTGAGTGATATAACACTCTCCATATCATTCATCGTTCACTTTGTGTAATACCACTTTACAGACTTAAAAAAAAAAGTAAAAATGACTAACCACAAAGTAAATGCTTTAAATAATAATAATATTGAGAAAAATAAAAATATATTTAGTTTTCTCTACCTTAGCCTTCTCCGCTTTCGCTTAATTTTACAAAATTTTAGATGTATTAACAGCGAAAATCTCATATCGCAATAGTTATTATTTCATCCATCATAAAATTCTTAACTTCGTTCGTTCCCTGCATTTATTACCTTATCCCCCTGTAGAACTTTAAATTTCTAGCTACATCTCATTTTACAGGGTGTCATTCGTTATCGCATCGCTCAGTAGAATCTACAGCTTGTTTAGTCAATGTTCTATCAATAATGACACCCGCATAGTTCGTTTACTTATACGACCAGGACATTCTAATTTCCGTCAATTATCATCAAAGTTGACAGTTATGTCAATATCCTGTAATGTAAGTTTCATGGGCTTGTTTCATTTTTATTGTTTCCAATTTCAGAACCATTATTGCAATTGATCCTCAAGACTATCTTGCAATCACGGATATATTATTTGTTTTAACGATCATAGATCCAATTTCGTTGACTTTCTGGATATTATGTTTCTTCTTTGTCTTCTTCGGTTCTTCTACTACAGGATTTTGGCTTCTCTCAATGTCCATCGTTTATTCCGTTATAAATTTCCATCTATAATATTGTACCTCCTGTTTTTACATATCCGTCTTTTCCGAGACGATCCTACAGATAAATGTAGTTGTGCAGAAAGTTTGAATAAAGCCAAGCGCTACTTCTATCATTTAATGCACCAACTCGCATTTATAACATTTTTTAAAAGCTTTGAGTTTTGAGAAAAAAAATTCTTTTAATATAAATTTTTCCAAAATCTTATTCTAAATTTTATAAACTTTTTTACTAACTAACTAACTTACCATCAAGTCGTTTTCCTTCAGAGGTAGGCAGAGAGAATTGAATGCTATACCACTCTGTTTTTTTTTCTCACAAACTTCTTCGCCTCTTCCACATTCATGCATCTCCGCCGATTATTTCGACTCCTGACTGGCCGCTTTCAAGTATCAGATATCTGATCATGCCTAGTTTTTCTTGGTCTTTTTTCCAACTAAATTCACCTCATAAATTTGTTTAACTGTTCTACGTTCACTCATTATTATTATTATTTTAATATTAAATAAATCATATCAATATACGAAATATTGAAATTGCCGATTTCCCTCTATGCATGCGGAAATATTTATAATCCTCTCTTTATTTTATTTTTTCTGAAATTTATTCACAACACGCATTAAAATTTCGCTAGTGCTTTTTAGTACCTGCTGTTATTCCAATCGATATTTGTTGATTAACAATGAAAACACGAGTGTGTAATTAGTAAATCCACGTTTGCACAATTTTTCATCAGCCGTAATATTGTTAATTTAAAATCATGTGAAAATATGGTAATTTTAACGTATAAAGTAAAAATATTATTAGCGTTATACAATATTTCGTGAACGATAATACTGTTTTGCATATTGGAATTATCTCCGATGCGATATTTACTACAGCATGTCACTAATTGAGTCAGTGTGTTTAATTTTCCGTGTTAATATGGCAACATATTCGTTCTTATATAAAGTTGTTTATGTAATAATAATATAAAGATGATAATTGATAATGATCATTCTACGAACTCACTGCATTTAAATAAGTCTAATAACGTTCTTCAAATTATTGAATGATGTTGCAATTTTATATTTAATTCAGGGATGGTATCATGGCTTGATAAAAGAGAAAAGTGACTGATTTATTTGTATATTTATTTATTGCCTTTGAAATTGTACGCTTATTTGGGGTGCTAAGTTTATTATACCACTTCTATTTCCACCCTTATTTCAAAACATTAAAATGATTTACCATTTCACGTAACATCTAAAAAAGCTATTTTACGATATGTTCAATGATACATGGACACTTTTTAGCCTTTATAGTGGAGTGATTAGCACGTTTTATTGGGATTCATGATTTTTACGACACTTTGGCTTATTATGTCCGCCTCCGTAGTGTAGTGGTCAGCACGCTTGGCTACCGTTCTGGAGGACCCGGGTTCGATTCCCAGGGGGGGTAAGAATAAATATGAGTGATTTTTTCACTGTAATATTTATTCAATATTACCCGGGACTGGTACTTGAAGCGGAGGGCTGATCACCTTTCCTTCATGTATAAATGATCAAGATAACACTGCGTTTATATGACGCAGTGCCCTATGCACCATTGGGGTGCGGATAAGGGTCTTATTATTATTATTATTATTGGCTTATTATGAAAATAAGCTTAAAAACATTATTTTCAATTATATGTGTTACGAATTTGAAGCGAAAAACGGATTGAATTACATTACGATCAAGATAACTACGTGCTAATCGCATTATTATAGTATCAGATGCGTAAACACATGAAAATAAAAAATAATTCACGATATTTTTATTTTATTTAGGTACTGCAATACTTATTTATTTTATTTTAATTATTATGTACTTATTTATTTTGTTTCTTTTTCAGGTAAGTACCATCTACTTTACATTAAGTAATTTTAGAAGAAAATCAGCCTCGCGTCTTCGAAATTCGTAAGTTTATTGTACTTTTAATCTCATTATATTATATATTCAAGGCGAATTAGAAATTTAAAAAATAAAATCATATCTTCTATGGTTTTTTACTAAATTAGTGAAAATGAATTTTTTCGCGGAGGTTATTTAAGTAGTTATATTTTAGAACCTATACATCTCATACAAATAATTAATAATACTATTTTGAATAAAAGGTAATTTAATGTTGGTCCTCTTTGCCCGTTGTCTTTTAACTCTAACCGTTTTTGTAAACAAACAAAAAACCTTGACAGGGACCTATTTAGGATAGTGGGGGAAGCGGACACCCGGGGGTTGGGGACTTTTGAGGGGACACTTCTAAGATCATAAGGAACACTTATACCAAAAATTAAAACTTTTCATTAAAATTATTTTAACCCTTTTTTTAATTTTCGTGAATATTTCACTAACATTTTCTTTATACAATTCATATTATGCTTCCTTCACTCCCAAATATGATATATTTACATTTTTGACATCTTAACATAGATGAAGAAGAATTATGGAAGTCTAGATATTCATAAATCTTATGACCTCTCATAGGCTGATTAAGTGATCACTTTACACAGTGCAATATTCACAATTTTACCCATTTTAATATATTTCCTATTATTTTCATTTTATTCTTAGGTTTGACCTAAAATGTCATTAAATCGCCTAACTTATTGTAATTTCCGTGTCAATTAGTCTTAGAGCAACCATTTATATTCTGGATAATACGTATATGTTTATAATTTATGCCTTAAAATGCCGTAAATAAAAATAAATTGATCAAACGGTTACATATGGTGCAAATAAGCCTATTTTGATGCAAATTACATCGACTTGACGATACCAATTTTTAGTCGTATTGCTGTTATTACACATCGTTTTATTTTTTTAGTTCGTGTGTGCTCGTATGTTTTATCATTTGTATTTTGGGAGTAATTTAATTCAATGTTTTTTTTATACCTCGCCTCCTTGTTTGTATTTTCTGGGCATTGGTTAATGCGAGGCAACTGGATATATTTATATAACATCTGTATATATACATTTGAAGGTGTATGTGTATACAAGCTATAAAGGAAGGGAGATTAGGATTTGATTGACCGTCTGTTCGATTGCAAAATACAATTCTAGGTATCTGCTGCTGTATGTTTGGGCATCACTGTGAAACAACTGACTCGTTTCGATTTTCATTATTATTTACACTTGTTGATGAGAAAATCTGAGTTCACAAAAGTAGTCGTGTGTACATTGATAAAATAAAAAAAATGTAATATTATTCCACAAAGTTAATTCCAAATTAATAAATAATATAATTTTTTAATTATTTTCTGTTCTATAAATTATAAAAACTCTCGTGAAAAATAATTAATTATGCTCTTTTTGTGATCTAAAAAATATTTTTCGACACGTTTATCAAGTCTCAAAATTAATTCAATACAATTTATATTTGAAGCACTAACTTTGTGATTTTCTATTTTATGATTAAAATGTGTCTTTATTTCGAAATCACGAGAAATATTTTATTATAACATAATTAAAATGTTTACCGGTTTCGAAGCTAACCGTTTCTTTATCAAGACTGATTAATACTAAAACACTATCTACTTAAGACAATTCAAAATGTTATAACTATGAGATCTATCCATACTCCTTTGCCTAACCGTCAAAATATTTAAATTTCGTTAAGTAGATAGTGTTTTAGTATTAATCAGTCTTGATAAAGAAGCGGTTAGCTTCAACCGATAGTCATTATAATTAAGCTGTAATAAAATATTTAAAGTGATTTTAAAACAAAGTTACATTTTAATTATATATTAATTCAATACGTCAGGAAAAAATGTATGTCGGTATTTTTAACGAAAAAAACTAATTTAAAAGTATATTGATATAGAGTTTCGTACGAAATTCATTAACTTCATCAAATATTTTAAATTAATTCTCATATTAAAAATCGGTCTTTTGTTAATTTTAATATCATATTTCTGAATAGGTTTATGATTCTCATAACCTAATCTCATATTTAATATTGAACAAAGGCAAAAATCGTATTAGAATTCTCTCATTTTCTGTATTTCTCGTGAGATACATTTTTCTCTTATTGCTTTGATCCCTTGTGGAATTTCAGCACCAGGAAATCGATCCTCACTCAATTTTCTCACGTACGGAACACCATTCGTTTTTGACTGCAGTAATTCCCTTATTGCTCGAACCAGTGCACATACCGGCTGTTATGTAGTCTTCCTATATTTGAAATATCTCATTTTGTCTGCGGCCAATACAATAAAATCAAACCATCTTATATAAATACAAAATATGTTTTCTCCAATTAAATCACAGTGAAATGCTGTAGAGCGCTCTATTTTATTAAGATGGCGCTAAAAGAATTTTCTTTATTATTATTTTATGTGTTATATTTAAAGCATGTTATAATTTTTATTTTAAATTCTTTTACATATATTATATAAATTCTTTTATACTCTTTTGATTCTTCATACATTCAGGTATCTCATCATACGTTTTCAAACCCTTATACGTTAAACAATTTTGCCATTCGGTTTTTTTCAACAATGGCAGCTTTATTTTATTCTTATTTCTAGTAATATTCATAAATGTAGGTACAATAAATATATATCGAGTATCTACTAATAATCTTTCGATGTTATACGGATTTACAACTCACATACCATATCTTTGACAAAACATATTGTATTTGAGGATAATTGTTTTGAAACATTATAAGAGATAAGTCTCTGTAAGGGGAAAAGTTATAAATTAATATATTTCATACTTTTACATATTGATACTGAATAAATATGTAAATAAATAAATATTTCAGTAAAAAAGAGACGCATTTATGGAGTTTATATTCTTAAAATACTTCGTAATAGAATATTTTTGTTACTTGATATTATCCGCTGAATGTTCTTTAAGCTTGTTTCCCTACAAATACACAACAAACCCCTTGTGGTTTCGCCCGGATGCACCTTGCTATCTTCCCCTAACTCGATAGTACCTACACAAATGGATAAAACAAACATAAGAATGCAAGCCGCGTTTTATATAAGGACAACTATTTTATATTACATCTTCCTGTGAGGGAAACCGTTGGTCTTTTATTAAAGTCGTGATCCTGAATCGTGCGCCGATAATGTTGGAAACTTTCCACATTTTTTAACCATTTTAGGATTTCTTTTCATGGAAATCTCCCTGCGTCATTATGGAAATTTACGATTTTCTTGCGGGTGTGTTTTATGTCAAAATCTCAACTTTACGTCTTCCATAAACATAATTTCTCTTCTTCCTTTACTCTAGTTTTATAGCGTCTTTGGTGCAGTCTTCTCGAAAATGATTTATCTTTTGGTCTATAAAAATCGCATATTTTCCTTTTACAGTTTTCTGAATATCGTCGAGTCTTTCCCATGATAAAAAATGATGTTTTTCTTCGTGAAACATTCTGATGTTGAACAACCCAACCCACATATTTCAAAAATGACAAAGAAAATTCTAATCACGAACCATTTGCTTATCTTCCATTTATTTTCTTTCTTTGGGGTAGAGAGCTTCTTACTGCAGTGCTTTTTCGCAAAATGTAGCATACCATGCCTTCCAATATTTAAAAAATATTTATTGCGGGTATATTCTGAACTTCTTAACAACGAGTAGCGCTTCCTTATTCAAGTAAATTATAGTAACTTTAACAAACTTGGTCAAATTTTACGGTGAAAATTCCATGAATTCGTCACAAAACCCCAAATGCATCCATCCCCTCCGTTTATCATAACAAATTGACGTTTTTAAGCCAGCGTACTACCAGGAGTGCAGAGAAGCAAGGAGGTGTAATTTGTTCGAAAGTTTCCACCGTTCAAGGCGTGATGAGAGACTGTATCCACTGGGGCGGGAGATAGCAAGTTTCGAGATGGCGGGAGGTGTTAACTTTAAACTTTCTGCGCTCCGTGTACAAAGGGAACAACGATGCTAAATTCCCCAACAAAAAGTAGGAATTTGGACGCATAATGGGGAGAGAAATGGATTGCATACTATTTCGCGTGATTAATGGTTCTACGATGGTTAAAAAACGAACTTATTACCAACTTTCCTCTCGATGCTTTTCTCGTAAATCTTAAACTACATTAAGTAATTTTTTGTTCTCCTCAATGTAATATAAATAGAAAAGATCACACGTTAGTAAAAATAGAACCTCATGCTTCGTCTAATTAATGCTACAAGTATCAGAATTCAGATTGACCGGCTAAAAAATTACCTAAAACTGAAACTATTTTGTTTTTAAAAACTGTTAACTATTTATTCATCCCCCGATTAATACTAAACCTCTCAAATAATTGAATAACTTTTAAAGGATTTCCAAACTGAAATGGGTTTGTGGAATTGAATTATTCCTGAAATACCCTTTGCCCTTAAGCCAAACTAATGGCTATTACAATTATTCTAATGAATTATTTTTATCACTTCTGACTCTTATCCTCCCAAAATGGTGTATAGGGCACTAAATGCAATATTAATTCAATAGCTTATTATTTGAAGGCAGACTTATAATTTTGTAATTAAAAATTCTGTTTTATTTTCTTGTCATTACTACCTTTATTTTATGTTTTTAAATGTATAAAAACATTTAATTGAAGCACAAAATTGGGCAAAAAAAAAAAGAAATTTTACTGGATGCAGCCGAAATGCGATCTCTCAGACGAATGTGCGGCAAAACGATTTATGATAGATGTTCGAATGGTGATATAAGGAAAAAATGCAAGGCTGACGTAAGAAGCGTTATCAATAAAATTAAGAAAGGTGTTTCGAGACGGTTTAAGCATGTGAATCGAATAGGCTGAGAAAGAACATTAAAAAAATATAGGGCGAAAAAAATAGTGGAAATCAAAGCAAACGAATACCGAGAAAAAATTGACATAACTACGTATTTCAATAAGTATGACGAGGAGATGCATGAATGTGGAAGAGGCGAAGATTGTTTTCAAAGACAGATTGGTGTAGCGTTCTATTATTTATACCTACTCCTGCGGGGAAGCGGCATGATGGTTAGTTACTTAGTTAGAAAATAAATTAAATATAAATTGTGAAATGATGAATGAAAACACTTATTTTTTATAATTAATATTTAAAGCACTAACTTTGCGACTGTCTATTTTATAATTAAAATGTAACTTCGTTTAAAAATCACTAATAAATCAATTATAAGGATTTTTTTAAAAAGTTACATTTTAATTATACTTATTTTTTACCACTTGAGTATTATATATATTTTTAACGACTAGTTTCAGAAACTACAGATGCTTCCATCTACGGGTTTGAATATAAACTAAATAAATGTACATACTTAAGTTTTGAATATACATACTACAGTTTTGAATATACATACTAAAGTTTAAATATACACACTCAAGTGTTTAATATACATACTAAAGTTTTTAATTACTTCGCGCTTAAGACGTACTTATACATACATGCTATTATCTCACATGCAAACTATGCATTTATAAGGCCATTTCGGCGGTGCGGTTTGACGTTCCCATCATATCGTTAGTACCCAAAGACTTGGGGAAAATGGGGTAATATTTATACTATATGTACCCACGGCAGGTTATCTGACATCATGATAGATGCGTTTGTCATTAACGCCGCCTTCCCCTGTCTATTATACGGCAAAATTCATTACCTGCGTATTCTGAATCGATAATGAAGACGCCTTTCCAATAAAGCCACCCCAGTTTACCTGACTTAATTCCGATCGGTATGGAAATATCGCGAATACGCCAAGAGAATCACTTATTTGATAATGCGTTGCACCAAATCTACTTGGTATATTTATTTGTATGACAATAGAATAAAAACGAATAACAAAAATGAATTAATTATTATATCAACAATAATTAATTAATTTTTTTTTTATTATTGATATAACAATTAATTCATTTTTGTTATTCGTTTTTTCATTTTTGTTAATTATTATATCAAACACTGATTTTATGAGTCTAATATTCATTCAAACCCTTATCCGCACCCCAATGGTGCATAGGGCACTGCATCATACAAACTCAGTGTTATCTTGATCGTTTACACATGAAGGAAAGGTGATCAGCCCTCCGCTTCAGGTACCAGTCCAGGCTAATATGGAATAAATATTGGGGTGAAAAAATCACTTATATTTATTTGACCCCCCTGGGAATCGAACCCGGGACCTCCAGAACGGTAGCCGAGCGTGCTGACCAATACACTACGGAGGCGGACAAGATGAGTCTAATAAGTAGTATTTTATTGTTAAAATACACACAAAATTAAAATTATGACAATTGTTTCGCCTAGTTATGGCATTTTCAAAATTTTGCTCCTTGTAGACAGAATATTTCTTGATATCTGATAAAATATTGTATACCCGAAAGCAGTGTGAAATTAATCATTTTAGAAATGTATATTTTCATTTTATTCTATTTGACCACTTGGATTCAAAGCAATTTTTCATTTTTCAATCAATAGCGAATTTTATTCAGTCAAACTGGTTGAATATTTATTTTTGTTTTGTTTAATATACATATATAATATTTTTACTTCTTTGATTTCTCATTTCGCAGCGTAATTAAGAGAAACTGAACTACAAATTGCTCAAGGGATGGAATTCTTAAATTCCAAAAAGAGTGTAAAGATAATTGCATAATTTTTCATTAAGATCCCCATAATTGTAATTTTAGCGGAGCGCTTGTTTTAATTGCAACCCGCCCGTTAAAATGGACCGGTTTAATTAAAAAAATATGTTCACCATTTCAGCCAGCTGTTGAATATCAACGCTTGTATCTTTTAGGTTTCTTGGATTATTCTATTTTGATGTACCTACCCATTTTTGTAAAGTTTAACGTTTTTTTTAAATAATGAACAATAAGAGGTATATGTTCGATTGGAGAAAACTATACATACGAGTATACTTCACAAATTCTCAACTGAGGGCACCATCGTCAGCCAAAATTCCACTTCTATCGAAAAGTACAATTAGCAAATGAAAAGAATTCAACAACAGTGCATATGGACTTCATCCAAAATTCCAATTAACAAAAATACTACTGAAATATGAAAGTAACCCAACATCAGTACATATATACCCGTACATCTTTAAAAAAATAATGCAAAATGGTTGTTCAGGTGAACGTTACAAAACTGTATAAAGTGATCACTTCAGCCAGCCAAATCACGGGTCGTGAGCCTTGGGATGCTCAGACTTTCATCTTCTTTCGTATAACAAAGATAGATGGTTCGTCTTAAGTGAGACGCCTATAATATATATATTTATTATATATATATATATATATATATATATATATATATATAACGTGGTAATATTTTCCTTTTGAAAATTAAGTGTAAATAATATGTAAAGTGGGTGTATAATAATAAAATAAACAATGTGTTGCTTTGTAATTAAAGTTTATTCTTAATTTATCTTTATAATAATTTTTATATCTATCTATCTATCTATCTATCTGATTCTGACAGTTATTTTTTCCTATCGGATCTCTTTTGTTTAATTCTGTGCGACGCATGCGACATCTGTGGTAGAACTGTTTTATAATATGTAGGTACTTTTTGTAAGTACTTAATAAAATGTATAGGTAGGTACCTAGTTATTTTATTACATCTCCCCCCTTGGGGAAGAAAATTCATAGTAAAATTTTCACTCGTCCTCCGGATCATCTCCTTGAAGTGAAGGGACTGGTATAAGTTTAGTGATATGATAAAGGTTTGATTTTATTTTTTTGTGACCTGTATCAATTCTGTATATTGAGTTAGAAATTTTTTCAATAATTTTATAAGGTCCAATTTTTAGTTCATCCAATTTTTTTCTGTTTAGCTTGTTTCCATTTTCCACATACACCATGTCTCCTACGTTGAATTCGCAGCCTATTCTATTTTTGTCAAATAATGTTTTATTGTAATTATGTGATTTTATTGTATTTTCAAGCGCTATTTGCCTGTCTCTAATCCAGTCATTATTAGATTTTCCTTGTTTTAATTCGTTGGGTAAAATATTTACATCTGTACCATATAAAAGATAACTTGGGGAAAAGTCAGTGACTGAGTGATTAGTATTATTATATTTACTAACACATTCTTGAGCTATTGTGGTCCATGCTCTTCTTTTCCCTTTTTCATTTATTTTGCATCTGATTTTGTTCACCAATGTTTGATTCAGCCTTTCATTTAGGCCATTTGAGAATGGTGCATTTACTGCAGTGAAGATTATTGGGATCCGCTTGTCATTTAAGAATTCCTTGAATTCTTTCGAGTTTATTCCTGGGTATTGGTCGGTGAGAAGCATACCAATATCCTCGGTTTCTGTTATTTTCATGACTAGTTTTATAAAATCATTTGCATTCTGAGTTTTCGAGGTTAAAATAAATGCGTATCTTGTAAAGTGATCCACTAAGAGATGTAGATATTTTTTTGTTGATCTTGAACCTCCTAAACCTCCAATTGTGTCTAAAGATATTATTTCAAAAGGCTTTGTGGCCGGGCCTAGATGAGACATAAATCCAAATTTCTTTTGTCCTCTTGATTTATTTTTAATACAAAATTCACAATTTCTACAAATTGTTTTTATGTTTTTCGTCAAATTTTTGGCTGCGTAATGTGGACTAATAGTCTTTTGCATTTGTCCAATTCCAATATGGCATAGGTTTTCATGTATGTCTTTTATGATTTCGATGCTAAACGGTTCTGAAAGAATTATTTTTTCTTTTTTCTTGACCTTTTTAAAATAGACATTGTTTTTTTCAATCCATTTGTTTTTTTTCTGTTGAATTCTTTCATTTTTATTCTGATCTCTTAAAATATCTTCTAATTTAACCAAATTTACAACTTTTAATTGTTCATCTGCATTTTCACTCGATTCTAATACTGGATTCCTGCTTAGACAATCTGCTTCTAAATTCTTCTTTCCTGGATTATATTTTATTTCAAATTCATATTGCGATAAATAATATGTTAAATCACCTAACTCTTCATCGGTCCTAGATTTCAGATTCATATTTTCCAAAGGTTTGTGATCTGAATAAACCGTAAATGATTTACCTATTAACCAGTATTGCCAGTATCTTACTGCTTCTTTAATTGCTAAACATTCTAAATATATTGCTTTTTTTTTCTTCTGAGCTTCATTTAGTTTTTTTGAAAAGTATGCCACTGGTTTTTCTCTACCATCGGGCTGCTTTTGTTTCAAAATGGCCCCAACACCTTCTAAAGAAGCATCGGTATAAATGTTGATTGGTAAATCCTGATCAAAAATTTCTAGAACGGGCTGTGAGCAAAGCATGCTTTTTGTTATTTCAAATGCTTTTTGGCATTTATCACACCAAATAAATTTTTGATTTTTCCTTAGTAAGTTATGCAATGGATCTAGTATTATTGCACTCTTTGGTATGTATTCATGGTAAAAGTTTATTTTCCCCAGAAATTGTCTTACATTTTTTATCGTTTTTGGAACAGGAAAATTCTTTATTGAAATCAAATTATCCTTTACTGGTTTTATTGAATTATTTTGAATTATATGACCTAGATATTTTACCAAGTCTGACGCAAATGCGCATTTTGTAAATTTTAACCTGAAACCTTCCGTTTCGATCGCTTCCAGCAACTGCGTTAGATGTTTAATGTGCTCAGCAAAAGTTTTAGAAAATATAAGAATATCATCTATGTAATTAACGGTGAAATCAGTAAGTTTATACTTTCTTAATATGTTACCTAGTATCCTTTGAAAAATTGCTGGTGAGGTCTTCAATCCAAATGGTAGGCAAGTCCATTGGAAATGTCCTTCTTGTGTAACAAATCCCGTCTTTTTTCTGTCTTCGATTCGTAAAGGAATAGACCAAAACGCTGAGTTTATATCTAGTGTTGAAAAAAATTTGCAATTCCTGGTCTTTATCATTAGGTCTTCAATTAAAGGAAATGGTTGGGCTTGAGGCACTACTATTTTATTCAAGTCTCTGAAATCTATACACAGTCTGGATTTTTTGTTTTCCTCTTTTTTAAATGCCAATGTAACAGGTGCAGCAAATGGACTGTAGGATTCTTCTATTAGCTTATTATCCAGTAATTTTGCAATTTGTTTTTCTATCTCCTTTTTATCTTCTACAGTACATCTGTAAGGCCTCTTACTGCAATATCTGTCTACTAGTAAGTCTATCCTCGCTTCGTATCCACTAACAGTGCCGATATCATATTTGTCTTTTGCAAAAACGGATTTATATTTGCAAATCAGTTCATTTATTTTAGATTTTTGAAATTGATTTAAATGATTTATTTTTATTTCAAAATCTTCTTCTTTTACATGTTCATTATAATTTATTTTGCATTCCTCGCTGTTGTTATTTTCTGTATTTTTAAATTCACTATTTTTTATTTTATATTTTGTAGAAATTTTTTCTACTTTCTTTTTATTTTCATTTTTCAAGCATTGTCTTTGTGTTATTTTTAAGTCTTCATTTTGGATTAGTTTAAATTTTTTTATCATATCTAATCCTATCAAAAAATCATATTTGAAATTTTCTTCATCAATAATATATACATCAACGTTTTTTTCCAATTCAAATATTTTTATTTTCAAAGTCGTCAAACCGTTTGTCTTTTTAACACCATTAATTGTTACTAAATCTGCTTCATTCATATTGTTTCCTTTTCCTTTTAGTTTTAATAACTTAGAATTTATTAGAGAAACATTTGAACCTGAATCGTATATTCCAAATATTTCAATTTGATCATTTAGTAATAGTTTGACATTTATTAATGGTGTTACTATTCGTTTTTTTGATCGGTTTCGTTTAACTTAGCTTCTATAACTGAATTGTTTACATGTCTGATAGTATTTTTATTATTAAACTTATCATCCTCCTTTGTTCTAAACCAGCACGTTACTTCAGGGTGATATCGAGTTCCCTTATTTAATTTTTCACAAATCTTACATGGACTTTTATCTTTAATTTTACCACTAGTTCTTAGATTTCCATATCTTCTTTGATCCGAAAACCTTTTTTTATTTACAATGTTTTCGTGTTTTTTTACTTCATTGAATAAATCGACTGTATCTTCTAATTTTTCTCTATCAATCTTATTAATTATAAATTCTGGTAAACCAGCCACAATAAGATCTACTAAGGTACCCATGTCGATCGTTCTTCTCATTTCCAACAAAAGTTTTTCCTTCCTTATGGCATAGTCTAACAAGGAACCGTCGTTATATTTAAAAGATAATGCAAACATTACATGGTTCCATCCCTTGTTTGTAAATGTTTTACAAAAGTTGTTTTTCCATACTATCCATTCTGAGTTCATGGAAAATTTTATCATCATCGAACTGTACCAATCTTCACAACTTTTATCCATAAACAATCTTAATATTTCAATTTTTTTCTCATCCGTTGTCACCTCAAAACGTGTACATTCTTTTTCAAAAATATCCATCCACTGGTTTGCATTAGGATTTTTGCTTGTAAATTTTTCAATGATGAACTTCTCTGAAATATCTTTTAAATTTTGATGTTTGCTTACCTGAGCATTTTGTATTAATTTTTCTAGTAAGTTTTCTAATGTTTGAGGAGCAGTATCCATTTTATTTTTATTTTGTTTCTTCATTTTTGATTAACAAAATTGTCGTTTTATAACGTGGTAATATTTTCCTTTTGAAAATTAAGTGTAAATAATATGTAAAGTGGGTGTATAATAATAAAATAAACAATGTGTTGCTTTGTAATTAAAGTTTATTCTTAATTTATCTTTATAATAATTTTTATATCTATCTATCTATCTATCTATCTGATTCTGACAGTTATTTTTTCCTATCGGATCTCTTTTGTTTAATTCTGTGCGACGCATGCGACATCTGTGGTAGAACTGTTTTATAATATGTAGGTACTTTTTGTAAGTACTTAATAAAATGTATAGGTAGGTACCTAGTTATTTTATTACATATATATATATATATATATATATATATATATATATATATATATATATATATATATATATATATATATATATAACGTGGTAATATTTTCCTTTTGAAAATTAAGTGTAAATAATATGTAAAGTGGGTGTATAATAATAAAATAAACAATGTGTTGCTTTGTAATTAAAGTTTATTCTTAATTTATCTTTATAATAATTTTATATCTATCTATCTATCTATCTATCTGATTCTGACAGTTATTTTTTCCTATCGGATCTCTTTTGTTTAATTCTGTGCGACGCATGCGGCATCTGGTGGTAGAACTGTTTTATGTAGGTACTTTTTGTAAGTACTTAATAAAATGTATAGGTAGGTACCTAGTTATTTTATTACATCTCCCCCCTTGGGGATGAAAATTCATAGTAAAATTTTCACTCGTCCTCCGGATCATCTTCTTGTAGTGAAGGGACTGGTATAAGTTTTGTGATATGATAAAGTTTTTTTTTTTTTTTTCTTTCTTTCTTTTTTTTCCTTCTTTTTTTTCTTTTTTTTTTTCTTTCTTGTTTTTTTTTCTTTCTTTCTTTTTTTCCGTTCTTTTTTCTTTCTTTCTTTTTTTTGTATTTTTTTTTTCTTGACCCTTTTAAAGTAGACACAGTTTTTTTCAATCCATTTGTTTTTTTCTTTTGAATTCCTTCATTTTTATTCAGATCTCTTAAAGTATCTTCTAATATAACCAAATGTACAACTTTTAATTGTTCATCTGCATTTTCATTCGATTCTAAAACTGGATTCCTGCTTAGACAATCTACTTCTAAATTCTTCTTTCCTGGAGTATATTTTGTTTTATATTTTGTAGTATTTTTTTCTACTTTATTTTTATTTTCATTCTTCAAGCACTGTTTCTGTGTTATTTGTATGTCTTCATTTTTATTCTGATCTTTTAAAATATCTTCTAATTTAACCAAATTTACAACTTTTAATTGTTCATTTGCATTTTCCTTCGATTCTAATACTGGATTCCTGCTCACACAATCTGCTTCGAAATTCTTCTTTCCTGGAGTATATTTTATTTTATATTTTGTAGAAATTTTTTCCACATTATTTTTATTTTCATTCTTCAAGCACTGTTTCTGTGTAATTTGTAAATCTTCATTTTTATTATTAATCTTATCATCCTCCTTTGTTTTAAACCAGCACGTTGCTTCAGGGTGATATCGAGTTCCCTTATTTAAATTTTCACAAATCTTACATGGACTTTTATCTTTAATTTTATCACTAGTTCTTAGATTTCCACGTCTTCTTTGATTATATTCTAATCGTTTTCTTTGATCATCTTCTAATTTTTCTCTCTCACTCCGAACATATTGTAGTAATTGTTTTAATACATCTAATGTTTCATAATCCATTTCCAATTAACAAAATTGTCGTTTTATAACGTAGTAATATTTTCCTTTTGAAAATTAAGTGTAAATAATATGTAAAGTGGGTGTATAATAATAAAATAAACAATGTGTTGCTTTGTAATTAAAGTTTATTCTTAATTTATCTTTATAATAATTTTATATCTATCTATCTATCTATCTATCTGATTCTGACAGTTATTTTTTCCTATCGGATCTCTTTTGTTTAATTCTGTGCGACGCATGCGGCATCTGGTGGTAGAACTGTTTTATGTAGGTACTTTTTGTAAGTACTTAATAAAATGTATAGGTAGGTACCTAGTTATTTTATTACATCTCCCCCCTTGGGGATGAAAATTCATAGTAAAATTTTCACTCGTCCTCCGGATCATCTTCTTGTAGTGAAGGGACTGGTATAAGTTTTGTGATATGATAAAGTTTTTTTTTTTTTTTTCTTTCTTTCTTTTTTTTCCTTCTTTTTTTTCTTTTTTTTTTTCTTTCTTGTTTTTTTTCTTTCTTTCTTTTTTTCCGTTCTTTTTTCTTTCTTTCTTTTTTTTGTATTTTTTTTTTCTTGACCCTTTTAAAGTAGACACAGTTTTTTTCAATCCATTTGTTTTTTTCTTTTGAATTCCTTCATTTTTATTCAGATCTCTTAAAGTATCTTCTAATATAACCAAATGTACAACTTTTAATTGTTCATCTGCATTTTCATTCGATTCTAAAACTGGATTCCTGCTTAGACAATCTACTTCTAAATTCTTCTTTCCTGGAGTATATTTTGTTTTATATTTTGTAGTATTTTTTTCTACTTTATTTTTATTTTCATTCTTCAAGCACTGTTTCTGTGTTATTTGTATGTCTTCATTTTTATTCTGATCTTTTAAAATATCTTCTAATTTAACCAAATTTACAACTTTTAATTGTTCATTTGCATTTTCCTTCGATTCTAATACTGGATTCCTGCTCACACAATCTGCTTCGAAATTCTTCTTTCCTGGAGTATATTTTATTTTATATTTTGTAGAAATTTTTTCCACATTATTTTTATTTTCATTCTTCAAGCACTGTTTCTGTGTAATTTGTAAATCTTCATTTTTATTATTAATCTTATCATCCTCCTTTGTTTTAAACCAGCACGTTGCTTCAGGGTGATATCGAGTTCCCTTATTTAAATTTTCACAAATCTTACATGGACTTTTATCTTTAATTTTATCACTAGTTCTTAGATTTCCACGTCTTCTTTGATTATATTCTAATCGTTTTCTTTGATCATCTTCTAATTTTTCTCTCTCACTCCGAACATATTGTAGTAATTGTTTTAATACATCTAATGTTTCATAATCCATTTCCAATTAACAAAATTGTCGTTTTATAACGTAGTAATATTTTCCTTTTGAAAATTAAGTGTAAATAATATGTAAAGTGGGTGTATAATAATAAAATAAACAATGTGTTGCTTTGTAATTAAAGTTTATTCTTAATTTATCTTTATAATAATTTTATATCTATCTATCTATCTATCTATCTGATTCTGACAGTTATTTTTTCCTATCGGATCTCTTTTGTTTAATTCTGTGCGACGCATGCGGCATCTGGTGGTAGAACTGTTTTATGTAGGTACTTTTTGTAAGTACTTAATAAAATGTATAGGTAGGTACCTAGTTATTTTATTACATATATATATATATATATATATATATATATATATATATATATATATATATATATATATATATATATATATATATATATATATATATTAAGTACTGTGTAAGTATAAGGTAATGTTTTTACTATTTTCTTAAGTTGTTAGTAAAATATTAAGAGGTATTTTGTATTGTGAAGGGGGTGAAGATCTCAATTCCAGATTACGACCCCTTGTTATTAGATCACGCCAGATTACCCCGAGTTTCCCCTATTTATCTTTCACGCCGAATTTCGCCAAATCAAATACATGCGTAAAATATTAACACGTGTTTGTTTACGTTTGTGGAAAATAACATTAATTCACGAAATTCTCATGTCTAGCGTACTTTGAAAAACGAATCTGTTAAGAACTAAGGGAGATATGGTTACTTGTATTTATGATTAGTATCTAGTTATTTAAATTGCTTCTTCAGGCTTTTAAATCATGTGATATTTACTTTGAAATCTTTCACCGTATTCTCAGATCTTATAAAGAAGCTATAGGCTTTCTGAGAGACTACTCTTGCAAAGCAATTTTTTGTATGAACTAAGTAGCGAAAATTCGAAGAAAAGAAAATGTCCATAGATTGTATCCCGATTTCACTGTGAATTAAATAAAATAAATTAATCATGTGACGTCATTACAAGTCGGTGAGACTATCAATCTATGAGCTCTTTTGTATAGGAGAAGCTCACGAACCCTGTTCTAAGTATTTAAGACATGGAGCGCGAATTTACAGTAATAAAAATTTATTCGCATTTTATTTGAACGTAATTGATTCCTACTTTCCAAAATTAAATATACAGGTATGTAACATATTCTATTTCTTCTTCTTCTGACTCTACCCGCATCCGTTGGTTCATAGGTCACTACATCAAATTAATGCAATGTTAAGTGGTACGTTTATTTTATGAAGGCAAGGTTCTGCTCGTTAGGTATTAATTAGTACAAGGTAATGTTAAATAAATATAAGAGTGTAAAAACGTACATTTGTTTACTTTGAAACCTTTAGGAATCGGACCCGGAACCTCCAGCATCATAACCAAAAGCGCTAACCGCTTGAATTTGGAGACTGACAATAATATTGGAAATAAAAATGATCAATTCATTTTTTCCAGTTGATAATACTTAGTAGCATCTTATAATCCGATTGATTTCTTTCGCAAAAGGCGGCACAGTATTATGTTCAAGTATATTATGATAAAGCTCCTCTTTCGACGCCCGCTACATCGTTTATAGCTCTCATTTGTATCCATCCTTGCCAGTGAAAAAAAAAGCTTTTCTTTATCCGTGTTTATCGTGACGCGGCAACACCGCAGACATAATGAAAATGAAAGATGGCGGCCGGTGTGGCTTATTGCCGACAAAAGTCAAGAGGTTATCTCCCGAAGCAGGTGTGGTTTTTGTTTATTTTCGTGTTTAAAGAAACAGCCGCATGACTGGGGCACAAATCACATTCAAGATAATACATCTCGGGCCAGTTGAAGATGAAATAACATTCCGTCGAGTTATGTTCACCTGATACTTGTGAATTACAATTCTCACGGCATATGATATCTCAACATAGATGAAGAAGAATATGGAAGTCTGGGTATTTACAGGGGTTGCGACCTGTCACAGCCTGATTTAAGAGATCACTTTATACGCGCTTTACATTCACCATTCTAACCTTGATTGACAAACACACTCAAATTTCGAAAGTTGTTTTTATCTTTCAACTGACACATTTTTTCACATAATAGTTCTCAGCACCATTTGTGATCAAGTATAGTATTTTCTTTTTAATTTATTTGGCAGTGTCAAAGACTTAATTAACGTGTTTGAACTAGCTGAAAAACGAATCCTATTTCGGTAATAAAATATATTGGTTTACTACGTAAAAGATGATTTTTTATTTTATTTATTTTTTATTTTGATTTTACGTATCTAATAAAAATATCAGAATTTTTTTCTTTATTTAAATACATAACAATATTCGCAGAGAATTTCATATACACTAGATTACGAAAAAATGTATTTGATTGTTCATGTAACCAGGATTTTTGAAACTTGTTTCATTTTGAAACTTTTTCAAAATAAAACACTAACTTTGTTTTCACCCCTTTTCTTTCGTAATTGGTAAAAAGTGGTGAAAATGTTTCTGTTGAATTTTTTTAGTCTGTAAAAATGTCCCACAAAGTATCTTGAAACAAAATTAAAAAAAAACTGAAAATGTTATTTTCAAAACGTTATCGTTTTTGCAAAATCATAAGATTCAACATACATATTTGCGTTTTATGATCGGCGATTAACACAAACAACGAATGTGAATGTAATTCATGTAGGGAGAATCCAAAAACTGGGTCAAATCATCTTACACTTTTCATTATCCGTACAACCCTTCGTGACACTTATAAATGTAAGTGTACAATTAGGTCTTGGTTTTCATTTTGCATTCCACCCTTAAATTTTAATAACATAATTCCTTACCCTAAATCCACAGGGGCACGCCTACAATGGACCCGTTAATGGCGCACATTTAAAAGGAAAATAAACGCCTCAAATGAATGCTGGGAAATTGCTACTGGAGTGTTGAGTTATGACTGTTGGGTTGATGATAATGACACCGCTATTATCACCAGAGAGCCTCTGTATTTTCTTCATTATTAAATTCTGTCTACCATCCATAGTCCAACTAAGACACAGGATGATATTTTATTTTCTTCTGTAAATCTGGTATTCATTCGGTGCGTTGATACGACAAAGTAAACAATATACATACTAATTATAATAAATTTGTTTAATTAACATCACGCCATTTCCGTAAAATACACTACCTTACGAACGCTTCACTGTGATTGAACTAGGGTAAAGGTCATAGTAGAAATGATTTCTTTGCAAACAAATCCGTTTTAAGTTTTTTTTAAAGATCATCTCATTCTCGCTATTTGTAACTACTAGTGAAAGTGCATTCCACGCCATCGGTTCTGCAACAATAAAATGAGTTTAATCTATGAGAGTAGTCTGCGATTATATATTAAAATAACTGTAATTTATATTATGTACCTATACCTCTTATATCATTTACCTCTCTATTAATGTGTCGCAGATTTCAGTATCGGTATCCCCTGCACTTGGAGAGCAATGTTATATTCTTGCACCATATATTGTAAGAAATCCAAAAATTATAGTTTTTTTTGTAAGCACTTGTTACAAAAACTTATCGCCAGTAATATTTCTTGAACGAACGAAAGCATTGTCAGATTTCTTAATTTTTATCCTTGTCTGTATCAAAACACAAAAATAAAACCCTTTTTTTAATATCGCTTTTACTTCACTTTAGTAGTATAACAGGCAACGTGTGATATTAAATTTCATGCACGTTTTAGACTGTCCGAAAGCCAACGTGTAGTAAGGGTGTCTGTAAAATGGATTAAGAATCCATATAACCCCTTGTACGATGCATTGGTCAAAACGCTAGACTCACCACCCATTCGGCAACCCGCCGTCTCTTTCCACCATAAATAAACTACGACCTTTCTGCCTTTGGTGTATATGGCTTTTGGACACTCCAATGACGCATACGATTTCATATTTTCTAAAGGATCAAGTGTAAGAAAAGTACAATATTGTAGCCTGTTTTTTACATGCTATTGTATTAATTTTCCCGATGAAGAGACGTGTAATACTACTTCCGGTAGACTATGAACTGTTAGGTACGAAAAGGTAAAATGGTTAGATACGAACATAATTACATTTTCTTAAAATATCTGACAGCAAAGGTAACCTTATTTTTTAATTTTATATCAAATTTGTGGAATCACATCACGATTTATTTATATATTAAAATAGCACATTTGCATAAGAATACCTTTTAGAGCTTATTAATATTAAGATGTTGTCTTATCAGTTTGTATTTTCACCTGTCAATTTGAATTTTCACCTGTTGATGAGAACATCTGTAGTTCTCGAAACTAGTCGTGTCGACATTGATAAGCTAAAAAAAGAGGTATTGTACAAAATTAAACATTTTAAATATACATCATTAAATATATAGGAAATAATTTCAAGGATTAAAATACTGTGAATGAGAAAGAGCTTTAAACGGGACGATAAAAAAATCCTTTGTATGACCAAATCAATTCACGGTTAAATTTGGATCTAAGAATTTACGTCACCGACCAACGTGTATCGATAGATTTATATAAGCAAAGGAATGTCGGACTAAATACCGTGACAACGCCAATTGTATGGTGTTCATTCCTTTGAGCCTACCCTATTTAAGAAATGACGCAATGAGAAATTCGAATTACATCAGAAACCCTTTTTACCTACAGGCATTACGAAATCGAATGGATTAGAAATGTGAGCATATATTTTTTATCTTTTTAATTGGACAGTCACAGTTATTATGGCAAAAATATTTTGATATAATAGGTGTCTCACCTTGATATAAAACTATTGTTCCTGTTTATATGAAGAAAGATGGAAGTCTTAGCTTCCCAGCGCTTATGACCTGATTGATATTCGGCTGGCTTAAGCGATTAGTTTATGCACTTGTGTAACGTTCATCTTCTTCCATATTAAGAGGAACCATAGATTTTTCATATCAAGTTGAGATAATATTTAATATTAGCAACTCATCTATAGGGAAAATAATCCAGTGTCTGATATAATAATCAATATTAAAATTATAAATATTTTGGTTAGAAACTTGATTCATACAAAATAAGACTGATTTTTCCCCAATGATATTTTAAAACTTTACATATGTGATGATTTAGTCAATGAAACGCCCAAAATATACCGTATTTAGTCATATTAAGTTCTTAATTGAATATGGAGTTTCTGCTTTATACAAATACCATCTCACTAAAAAAAATTTTGGTGTTATCGATGCTCTATTTACAATTTACCCACGCGTGTAGCATAATTTGAATACTTGCCTCGGTAAGGTGGGATTGAGTGATTTATAGTACAAACTAAACCACAGTGACTAAATATCTCTGGATATTTCCACTGTGTGATATTCCGTAGATACATTTGCTTACAGAGATGTTTACTGTCTCCCATCTGTAAAAGTTCACAGGATGTTTTATTTCAATTCCTTGCTTACCTCCGTGTTGATCTAAGTTAGGATATCCAAACATTTGCCGTGCTCAGTGTCAGTCCTCGTGTTAGTTTCTTCGCAGCTAATTTAATTTGACGAAGAGCTTACCCTTTCCATGTTTCTCGTATTTCTTCGGAATACGCTCAAGCTGTATTCTGACATTCGTGCATTCTAATAGGGCATTCCAATTACTTACGTCATAAAAACGAGTTCTTTAAATATTTGCCTAATTTGTAATGTATATGACTCATTTTACGATCTAGATTCAGCAAAGAATACAATTATGCTACTTTTTTTCGTTTTGAATTGAACTTGAAACCTCCAGCATTATAGCCAAATGCTCTAACGACTTCACTCTGGATTTGGACCATGCAGAAATCGTAGTTCTTAAATAGTAAATTATCATTTTTCTATACATTGTTCATGTGTAGGTTGGTTTGAGTAATCACTTTATAAACGTGTAACATTAACCCTTAGTTGATAACCATACTACTCAAATTTCAGAAGTTATATTCATGCCTGAATTGAAAACAATTTCCGCTTGCTACTTCTTCAGCAACACCTGTCGTTGAAATTAGTAAGTTTTTATTAGTAGAAACCTTCATGATGAAAAATTGTAGGAAAATCCAGAATTTCTGAATGAAAATTTGGGCAACTCAAAATATTGTGTGCTAAACATTGACACGTCAGTAAAATTAAGAGTTCTATTCCATCAAAAAATCTTCATAGTCGTGATTCCGATATGTACCTAAATCATATTACAATTCGTGAACAAAGTAATCTATTTTCTCGTGATTGCCTTCCATTGTATTAGTTGTCCATACATTGCTATAAAAACTATTCCCTTTTGAAGAATGATTAGTTGTATGTAAATGGAAAAGTTGTAAGTTAGGAAGTTGTTATTTCTCTCCTGAATAAAACTAATTGCGTAGCACAGAGGTCGGCAACCTCTTGAACCAAAAGAGCCAAACGTGAGTAGCAAAATGGTTGGGAAAATTTTGGGGAGCCAATTTTTAATTTACAATATTTTTTAACTGATTAATCAGTCTTGATAAAGAAGCGGTTAGCTTTGAAACCGGTAGACATTATAATAAAGTTATAATAAAATATTTTTGGTGATTTTAAAACAAAGTTACATTTTAATTATAAAATGGAAAATCACAAAGTTAGTGCTTCAAATATAAATTATGCAATAATTTAATTTGATTTATTGAATGTTTAAAAGAACCAAGTATTTTTAAAGTAACAAATTTTTATGATTTAAATGTAACTTAGTTTTAAAATCACACAAATGTTTATAAAACAAAGTTACATTTTAATTATAAAACGAAAAATCACAAAGTTAGATATAGTCAATATTGAACATGAAAGTGGTTTTTAAACTAGTGTGGTTTTTGAAAAGAAGCCTTCGAAGCCAAAGGAAGTCTTCGATTCGTCAGTGCAAAATTATTTATCTGTGAAGCTTTTTATTTAATTAAAAATTCTGCAACCCTTGGCTTTTTTTCTGTCTCACATTCTGTGCCTCAAAGACTTAACTCATTGAGGCATAGAATTTAAGACAGAAAAAGTCCGAGAGTTGCACATTTTTTGTTAAAGTGCCACATGTGCTCGCGAGCCTCACGTTGCCGATCCTTGGCCTAGCACAATAAGTGAGGCAAGTTATTGTTGCTTGTCGGGCTAGGTGCTGTAAGACTTGGAGAGAAATAATTAGAGTCATTTGTGGTTGCGGGCATTAGCACCATCGTGATAGATGAAGTGTTGGCCCTTGGACGGATCTGTGCCTTACATAACACATGGCAAAGCCCTTTGTTTTTCTCTGATGAATGTTTAAAAGCAAGCGCACTCAATTATTTCTACACGCTTGAAACTATTTTTCAAATTGAACTCTGTAATAATGAAACTGGTAATTCACTACCTGTATATATTTTTCATTCCAAGTTCGTCAAATACTTGAAAGCGGTCAGGAGTCGGAGTAATCGGCGGATTTGTATGAGGAGATGCATAAATATAGAAAAGACGAAGATTGTTTGCAAAACAGTTTGTTTTGCGTTCTATTATCACTGCCTACCCATGCGGTGAAGCGGCGGTATGGTTTTTTTTTTAGTTTATTCCTAAATAACATTTTACTGTGTCCAAATAATTAGTTACAAATCTGGGTTTCTACACTTACTTACACGAGTTATTTTACTTTTTTTTGACATCTCAATAAATATGAACATCACCAGCCTATGACAAGTCGCAACCCCTATAAATACTTAAATAAAGACTTTCATTTGTTTCATCGATGTTAAGATGTCAAAAGAATGTAATACTAAATAGATATAATTTTATATGACGATATATGTTATTCTTGTGGTAAGATTTTTTTTTCGAATTTGATCAATAACACTTGCCTCTTATCTCAGCCTTGCATTATTTTCTTACTTCACCGTTTGAACATGATATAATCGTTCTTCACTTAACATTATGTTACAATATGTAACGTCTGTTATTCGTCAACCTCTCGTTAATTTTGACACTCTTAATAGAATGATAAAAATTAACGTTAGTTGTATACGCCTTTTAACACTACCACGACATTTTTCTTACGTAAGGTGTTATCTAAATACCAGGTCATAAAAATAATGCAACCTAAAACTACATCTCTTAAGATTTCATAGGATCTTACCTCGATTTATCAAAATTGTTTATCATATATAAACATAAGCGATCTAATAAATTAACTACTTCTTTCAAAAAATGCATTACTTAATTCGGTTTTTGTTTTCAATTATTTAACCCTATACCGCGGGACTTATTGTAATGTACTTTTATACAAGACTATCGTAAAATGTACGGCGATAAGAAAAACTCACATTTTACCAAAAAAGTTTTCTTAAAACATTTAAAAATAACTGCTTTGTGTTCTTTGAGAACTTAATACAAAATATGAATATAAAATATCAGTAAAAGATACATGATAGATGTCACCACATTCTTTACATTTGTTACCTCGGTACTTCCCATAGATTGAATGTCATTAAATTTATCGTAAATTTAACGAATGTCCTTTAAAAAAATAACTAACTAACCATCACGCCGCTTCCCCGCAGAGGTAGGCAAATAGAATAGAACGCCATACCACTCTGTCTTTGCAAACATTCTTCGCCTCTTCCAAGTTCATGCATATCCTATGACCACTCTCCTGACCACTTTAAGTATTTGGCATACCTGATCGTGCTATGTTTTTCTCGGTCTTCCATGTCCTTTAATCTATATTTAAAGGTAATAAATCTAGTCAATACATGAATTTGCTTGCGTATTGCATATTTCTGTGTAGCTCCTAATATATGTAAAAAAATTGACATAAAAAACTTAGACTGGAAAGAAATATAAACTGAGAAAAGTGATGAATACCATTCCAATCAGTTAAACCACAAAGTAACACTTAACTATTAGTCACACCTCTTTGATTTAAAGCAAATATTTATTCAATTTGCCCTTTCATCACGTTTAAACTTAACTTTGATCCATTAAAATCTGGGCATAAGTTTACAATGAACAAGAAAAGTTCCCTGTTTTCTTGCTTAATGAAGGTAACGACGGTTTACCTCAGTGTTTTTTTTTCAAATTTAAATAAAAAGTTCTCCAAAGTATATTTTCCACATTACTCTTTTAAACTTGGCAAAAAAAACTAGATTTCTGTGCTAATCTAACCTTAACTCTGGTATAAATCGATAAATCGATTTGTGTTTATTTTTTAGCCATATTGGAAAAAACAAGAGGAAATTATAAATGAGTGAATTAAGTGATTTTACGTTAGTGAAAATCTATACCAAAGGAATTTATTTAATGAATTAATTCGGCAGTCACTTTGTGAGAACATCTATCCATACTTAATTTTATTTTTACTGGGTTATTTTTACCACTTTTTCTCAAAATAATTAATTTTTTGATTTTGCATTAATATCGTGGCATTAATATCTATTATGATTTAAATATAAAAATAAAACACTTATATCATATAATAATATTATAATAATAACAAGACCACTTTTTAGGTTTATTAATTATATAAACACGACTAGTTTCGAGAACTATAGATATTCTCATCAACACGTTTGTATTTTCACCTACTGAAAACATCTATGGTTCTCAAAACTAGTCGTATTTACATTAATAAATTCAAAAATTGATCCTTTATGGCACAAGTACTTTTTTTAAATGTTTAACTTCAAAGGAATTTAATGGCCCGAGGAAGAATGAGACTTAAATCACTTAACCGCATGACCTAAATTCGTTCACCACATTACCTTAACGCATCTAAACCCATAATTTTGACCGAAATATTATTCTGAACTCGATAAATCTCTCTTCCCAAATGACCTATTCCTAACATCCCGATTAGTTTGGTATCATTATCCATCGCACACCCCTGCCTGGGTGGTCAATCCATGTTTTCATACTTACGATTCCCGTTGATACGATCGACTTTATTCATTATACCAGTGCTCCGCAACCTGTGTGCCGCGGTCTAATTCAACGTATTTGACATTTTTCATTTTGTATTTAATACACAATGACAAATTATTTATCATTATGATTTATCTAAAGATTTGGCGTTTAATTTGTAGAACTCCATTTTAATTTATATATGAAATGTTAAAATCAAACACTGCTTATCACATTATGGCATTTTCAAACAAATGTATATTCGTTTGAAAATGCCATAACAAGGCGAAACAATTGTCACAAATTTGTTTTTTTTTTACAGTAAAAAAACAGTTTAGTAAATTTAAAAAAATCAGCGTTTGATTTTAACATTTAATATTATTATTATTATTAAAACGTATATTTTTCAAAAAATTATGTAAAAAAAATCATCTGCTTCTAACCCTTATCCGCATCCAATGATGCATAGGGCATAGATAACACTGATGCAGTGTTATCACGATCGTTACTTACAACCAGTCTAGGGTAATATTAAATCAATATTAAAATAAGTTATATTTATTTTCACCTCCTCTGGGAATCGAACCCAGGACCTCCAGCACCACGGAGGCGGATAAGGTGGAGGTGGTGTAGAATATTTAATATTTTTTCAATGGTCCATATATTTTCCTTACATATTTTAGCTTTTGGTGTGCTGCGGAATTCTAGGAAGAATTTTGGTCTGTCGTATGTGAGAAAAGATTCCGGAGCACTGCGTTACACTACGGTGACTCGGTACGTTAGTGTCGGGTGGGCTTTGGTTCAGGTGTTTGTAAGGATAGAGAACCGAGAATTCCATTAGAGTCCCTGGGAGGTGAGATTGAATACCATTTTCTCGGACCCCATCCAAAGCTATAAAGATGTCCTTTATGTGACTGACAATAAACGCCCGCTATAAACTGTGATCAAAGATCGCCGAGTGTGACTGGGAGGGATTTAAACGTCTATCCAACACTATCTTAGATATTAATAAATTAACAATACTAATTTTATTGTCAGAAATAAAGACTCTAAGAAGCATATCTGGCAAGAGTCTACGAGATAGAATGAGGAACACCAGGGTAAGGGAAATATGCGAGATCGAAGATGTCGTTAGGTGGGGAAGGCAACGAAGGAGATAATACTGTGTGTATGCGAGGAGAATGGAACCATCCAGAATACCCCACATTGCAATGCTTGGTCACTTGGACGTTAGGTAATTAAAAAAAATTCAATCTGAAGCTAGATGACTCCCAGGCAGACCACCAAAGAGATGGATTGACAGCTGGGAATCGAGATCGCAGGACGCTAATACTTCTGAAAAACAGGCCACAAGACCTACACCAAGCAGAAGAAGAAAAGAAGATGAATATTATTTATTTTATCATACACTGGATTATTCACCCTATGGATGAAATGTCAATATTATTGTCTCAATCTGATATAAAACAACTATCGTTCCTCTAATGGCCTGACCGTATATGACCTGGAATTTAGCTGGCTTAAGCGAGCGTTTTATACACTTGTGTAACGTTCACCAATCTGCCCATTATTGACCATCTATATTGCATTAATTCTTGAAATCTGTACATATGCAATGGTCTTAGAACCTTCCACATGTCGGCACAATTTTCAATAAGTTTTGAAATATGGCTAAATTTAGTATGTTGATTGTATGCATATAAAGAGAAACGATACTATTTTTTTAAAACATTATTTATATTGTAACTCTGGGCTATTATCCCTTCAGATCATATATCAATATTTATATTATAGGTGTCGTAAACAAGGCGAAGTATTTATAGTACTTACCAGATTATTAGAATTCAATCGATGGATTCTCTCCGCTTAATTTCTGTTTTCATTGCTCTCGAAACTCGAGTGACATTTGAACTTTCTCGCCCTTCATCTTCCACAATCAACATCTGTGTACACCCCCGACCACCCACTGGAGAGAGTGGAACAAAACAATGAACCATTGTTTCAATATGACGATGGAATAACCAACCCGTATTCCGAACGCTCTTCGGCGCTTGCGTCTCGAAAATTGAAATACTTGACCTCAATACAAACTCTACCTCCATTTTACCTTGGTGAAGAAAATAAACCAGAATTTTGGCTTTTGAGAAGATTACATATACCAGAATTTTGATAATGTAGCCATTTCTCTTATATTTAAAATGTCAAAATTAATAAAACCATTCGTTCTATCAACTCTGTTATTGATACATTTAAAACACTCATAGTATTCTCAAGTTATGCTTTTTGGGACATTTTTACAGAACGACCTTCTTTATTTTTTTGTTCAATAAAATTGAAATAAAATGTTGAAAGCTATGATAACAATAATGAATTTTAGTGACTTTCTGCGTCGTATACAGGGTGTTTCAGCAAATAAATTACCAAATCAAAAAAATGTCTGCGAAGTGTAGATAAATTAAACATTATATATTTTTAATTTTTTATTTTGAGTTTTGCTTAGTAATTATCTATCCATTCATAAGATTTAATTAGTTAATAGTGACTTCAAAAAATCACAATTCCAAATCATATATTATAATATAGGCACATGTATTTTTAACAATAAAAGAAAATTATTTACAAATACATGTGCAAAAAGCCGACAGTAAAATTGTGAATCACTTCATGTAAGGATAACAAATTTTAGCTACATATTTTTTAAATCAACATCTTTTGATACTCATTCAAACTGAATTTATTAGCTTTTTCATAAAGATTTTTGTTATTAATAAGCGATAACCGGCAAACATTAACATCACAGCGGAAAGTCGTTGCACAAAGCTCCTCTAAGTGCTTTTATTGAAATAAATGACGTCACGGCTTTGTGTTCATGATTTTGGAGGGAAAAATCCTTTTGTCTTCTGTTCTGTGCTACGTTTTGTTTGTTTTTGATCTGTGAAATTCGCGACCAGTCGGCATGTCGGAGTGGAAGAGGGAGGGGGGGTTGAATGAAGGAGGAATCCATTCTAATGATGGGAATCTTTCCGAATGATTTATGGAATCTTATAATTATTATTCGAGTCATAATAATTATATTTTATTCACAACAACACGAAGTTACTGCCAGATAGCATAAACGACTAGATTTTTTTTTTTTTTTTAAATACTTTAACTGTTGCTACCAATTTTCACCCATACCAACTTCATTTCGGTTACTAAAAGACTAACAATACCAGACATCTAATGAAAAAAACATTTCGATTTTGTTTCAATCAAATATTGTTCAAATAATATGTACTAATAGAATAATTCGATTATAATCATTCGATTAATCCCATCGCTAATACGAGTATATACTGTGCAACAGAACAGCTCGCAAACAATGGGTTGACCTACTATACTCCCTGCTGTATGATACATTAGGTGGTCCATAAATTATATATTAAAAAATATTCGTAATAATAATAATAATAATAAACAATAAGGCTGTAGAAATTGTTAAACAAAATACATGAACTTTTAAATTCGTAACTTCTGAATTATGAATATGAAGATTTAAAAAAATATATTTATGGATTTAACATACTTAATTTACATTCATTATTCATTGTATTCGTATTCACAAATATCCTTACATTTGCATTCACAAACTTAGTTAATATTTCATCTAGTAACAAAAATTCAACCCTCATCATATCAAAATCTTTTTTTACCATTCATTTTTTGATATATGGGTCTAGGTCCTCAAAAGTTACTGGAAGAGGAAGATCAAAAAATTCATTGGTGCTGCAAAGATAACATGATTCGAATGCATAGCCTAGGTGACATTGTCCATGACGAGGAGAGATGACCCCAGCAGTCTACAAAGACGATAAGTTTGGATGTAGCCAGGAAGAAGACATATCGCTCACTCCTTTCAAGAACGTCATAAATAAAAAAACATGATTTTTCAGGAGAACGTTTTTAAGGTTTAAAAATGTAACACAATGTATTAAAAATAAATATCAAGCCATTTTTTGAAGTTTTTACTTTGCAACAGATCTTTTTAGGTATAACCTGAAGATTTTTTATCTATTAAAAAATATTTAGTATATTAAAAAAAATACCTTTTCTTGAAATGCAAAAACAACATTTTCTGCCCTGTAGCGGGTAAATATAAAGTTTAAAATATACCTCTTTTGCTGGGATATAGTAGGGGAGAGTGCCCATGGATGGGACGTTTTTGATTTTGCCTCTCTAGTTCTTCTCTGTAAAATAAATCACAAAATGTAAACGTGGTTTCTCTTTATTCAATCTTTTAGCTACAAATATGCCATACTTTGTTTTCTAAAAAAATTAACCTAACTGCCTGAAAAATCGATTTCAAATCATGTCCTAAAATGTCCCATTCATAAACACCCTCCCATGAGAGGGACACCAGTATACCATGAATAGGACATTAATTAAAATGCTAGATTAATGGAATAATTCTATTTTAAAACAAAAATCATCTGTAGACACTTTCGTATAATTCGTAGACACATGTAAAAGAAATTTTATTTAACATTTTTGGCAATTTTATTTTTTTTTCATGTGCCACAAAATTTACATTTAAGCCATTGCATAAAACTATATTGATATTCTCCTTCACATATGTGACACTTATTATCCTCCTTTCCTTTTGTTTTTGTCAGTGATACACCTTCTATTTCAAGTGATTTATCTGAACTGATCTCTGTCATCACTCATTGAAATATTTTGTTGAAAACTGAGTTTTTTTTAAAACTCTTTTAGCGTTAGGTTAGGCTTATTTTATGGTCTATCTATAGGTTTTCATTTTCCATTCTTCAATAATTGTATTTTCAAAAACTTGTCCTTTTCTGAAGTGTCAGATATTATACTTGATTTCCCCTTACTGATTTATTTCTGTACTGTAGAACATATTCTTCCAGCTGAATTTAAATACGTGGAAAGTATTTCTTCTCGCTTCAGACTGAACTAACTAACTAAAAAAACTAACTTACTATCACGCCGCTTCCCCGCAGGGATAGGTAGAAAGAATATAACGCCACACCACTCTGTCTTTGCAAACATTCTTTTCGCCTCTTCCACGTTCATGCATCTCCTCACTCATACCCGCCGATTGTTACGACTCCAACCTGACCACTTGCAACTATTTGGCTTACCTGATCGTGCCATGTTTTTCTCAGTCTTTCTCTGCTCCTTTTTCCAATAACATTCGCCTAATAAATTTGTTTAACCGTTTTATCCTCACTCATTCGTTCTACATGTCCAAACCATCTCAACACATTTTTCTTAATTTTATCGATTATGCTTATCTCAGCTTTGCATTCCTTCCTTATTTCACTATTCGAACATCTATCATACATCGTTTTGTCGCACATTCTTCTGAGAGATCGCATTTCGACTGCATTCAGTCTACTTTCATCCTTATTTTGCCAACTCCATGTTTCACTTCTATACATTAGAGTTAGAACCAGGACTCCGTTATGCACTGCCAGTTTAGCTTCCGCTGATAGGCTCTTTTATTTTCTATCAGCCTTTACTTGTTTGACATGTCTATAAAGAGAAGATTTTCCTATTGCATATGTCTTTGCAACCGACCTAATATTTTGCTTTTATTTAAAACCTCTTCTACAGCAGCTTCAATTAGAACGTTGGTGATTGATGGTTGGTGAACGATGCCGTGTTTTTGGCATTATAACCTAAAAACAATATAATGTTTACAATGCGTGTAATACAAACGAGTACAAACGATTTTTAATATAAATTAAAAGTATTCGCCATGAATGGGGCAATTTTCCCTTGAGTGGGACCGTCCCATTCATGATCACTGCGCGCGTCCCATTCAAGAAAATGCGTGATTTTTAGAAAAATAGATAAATCGATACATTTATTCTAAAGTAAATTTGATGAAACATACTTTATAATATCCTGAGAGAACCAACTTAAATAATTGTATTTATCAATTGCAGCACTTATCATAACCTATACGTACAAACAAAATCAAATTGCAATATATAATTTACTTTTTGACGCAAAAAAATTGTAACACGTCTTACTCGCTTTACTGTCAGTCGAGAACTAAGGTTTGAGGATTAATCTGTCTAATATCGTAGCGTTAATGTTGGGTAATTTTTAATTTTTTTTTGTAATAATAGTTTGGGCTGGAGGAAGATTGTCCCATTCATCCTCTGTCCCACTCGTGGGCACTCTCCCCTACATTTTCTGGGCATTCCGAAAACATGCACAACTGAAAATTAACGATTTTTGATTTATGACGTTCTTGAAAGGAGTGAGTGATATGGGTAAATTACAAGAAAATACCATGTTATGATTTTGACTGGGTGAGAGAAGGAAACGGGAGATGAAAACGTTCATACTATCTTTTTACTGAGTTTTTTTACTAATTTAAATATCAGCAAGATTTGCGAATATAGATATACTCGTATGTCTCCGAATTATCTTAATTTTAGAAAACATTCTTCAATTGCTTATATTTCCTTTTTCTCTTTCTGTACTGCTTCTCACATTTCCAGCTTACTTATTTTGTCATTGCTTTGCACCTACTTTTTTATGTTCTTTTGGAAATTTGCACTGTGTTCAATCAATTAATTTGTATTTTTCATTTTTTAATGTGGTTATCATTTGCTCGTTTCATCTCATCTAGATTTACCTACCAATAATAGATAATTTATTTAAAAAGTCAAACTGTACAATTTTTGTAAATTTATTGTGATCCACCCTAATATAACTAAATCCGCTGGCAGTCGCATATCGCACACGGTGACATAAATAGTTTTCTGTCATCTTGAACAATACCATTATTTTTGTTTTATTTTTTCGGTCTTTTCGGATCCAATAATTTTTATAGGAGGCGAAGGATATTTCCATGATATCCTTCGTATGATTAAAGAAAACGCTTGTTTTTACCACTTGAGTTTTATTATAGACTACATGTTTCAGAAGTTAAACTTCCATCATTCAGGTCTGTATAATAACTAAAATATAAAATATAAAATTGTTGTATAAATAAGGAAAATTTCTAAATTTAATTTTATAGAACAATTTTATATTTTATATTTTAGTTATTATACAGACCCGAATGATGGAAGCTTAACTTCTGAAACATGTAGTCTATAATAAAACTCAAGTGGTAAAAAACAAGTGTTTTCTTTAATCATTGTAACATGTCTTACCACAAAGTTAATGCCGAAACAATAAATAAAATATCCTTCGTATTGTTCTTAGGTTTGTTTTGTGCGCTTTTTATCCTTTTCTGATCCTGTGATTCCCAATAAAATTATTGCAGCGCATGTCGGATTTAGTTGCCGAACACCTATCTATAAGTCAGGACATAAACATAAGTATTTTAACTACATATCATTTCATTTGTAGGTACCTACTAGATATCGATATGATACTAGGCCTATACGTGTTCTGACCGTAACTCAAAAGTTGAACAATTTTGGCGTTGTTCATTATAACCATCATTTGATTTAAAGCTCAATCTTTTTCATTAAAATATTATGTTTATATGACGGTGATAATATTTTTTCCGTAGTTGAAGGATTATACAATATAAACATATTCTATTTTTCCTTTTTGATAAAATTATATTTTTATATATTTTTTTTACTTCAGAGGTAAAAATATTAGAAAATAGTGATCATTTTAAAAACTAACTAACTAACTAACCATCACGCCGCTTCCCCGCAGGGGTAGGCAGAGAGAATAGAGCGCCACACCACTCTGTCCTTGCAAACATTCTTCGCCTCTTCCACGTTCATGCATCTCCTCATACATACCCGCCGATTGTTACGACTCCTAAACTGACCACTTTCAAGTATTTGGCATACCTGATTGTGCCATGTTTTTCTCGGTCTTCCTCTGCTTCTTTTCCCAATAACATTCGCCTCATAAATTTGTTTTACCGTTCTTTCCTCACTCATTCGTTCTACATGTCCAAACCATCTCAACACACCTTTCTTAATTTTATCGATAATGCTTATCTCAGCTTTGCATTCCTTCCTTATTTCACTATTCGAACAACAATCATACATCGTTTTGTCGCACATTCTTCTGAGAGATCGCATTTCGACTGCATTCAGTCTACTTTCATCCTTCGTTTTCCAACTCCATGATTCACTTCCATACATTAGAGTTGGAACTAGGACTCCGTTGTGCGTTGTGATCATTTTCTGAGAATATAACTTAAATATGAAATATTAAAAGATATGGTAAGGGTTTTAAGTAGGATTTTATATAAATTTATAGTTGTTGTTTTGTTTTACTTTATAATTTTTGTTTTATTATATAAAACGCTATTCCACCGAGAAATATCAGTACAAAACTTAAAAGTTATTAATAAAATAGTTCGTGCTGTGTTTTAATTTTTTTGTTTACGTATAAAAAAAATCTAAGGTAATAATACTGGCCTATAGAAAATCTCATTCGTTTTAAGGGTGTTTATCGCTGCATAGATTACAAAAGATCTTTTTTACGGTGCGATTCTTTGTAAAATATACGAAACCTCAGCACAAACGGAGAGTATAAAATTTTACGAATATATGTATTCTTTAGTACATTCTTTCTTAATAATAAAAAGTAACGATTACTTGGGCTCCCTCGAGTTCAATTAAGTGTGCAATATCAGGAAGCTTCGGGCGTTGGTTTCGGAAGAAGAACGCTTTCTGTCTATTACTTTCCCGACAGAGTAGGAAATCCGGCGAACTAATCAACCGGAAGTAAATGTAGGAAGTAGGTACTAATCTTTGGGGTGGAAAACATCGGACCCTTGTGAATTGAAAAATAATTTATCTCAAATATTTGTAACTGTATTTTCAATTAATTTCCTGATCCGAATGGATTTATTTTTAATAATTGACTTTATGGTTTGCAAGGGAAAATAATCCATCTGGGACTTTTGACGTATAGGCATTTCGACGTTTTTAATTATCCTCCTTTTTCATAATAAATAAAATAATAAAACCCTTATCCGCACCCCAATGGTGCACAGGGCACTGCGTCATATAAACCCAGTGTTATTTTAATCGTTTACACATGAAAGAAAGGTGATCAGCCCTCCGATTCAGGTACCAGTCCAGAGTAATATTGAATAAATATTCTTCTTCTTCATCTTTTTGCTCAATGCTGAGCGTCGTGGTCTTCTGGAATGTCAGGCACTTGGTGCACAAGTCCTCTCCATTCTTCCCGGTCCTGGGCCAACTTGATGGCAGCGTTTAGCGAGGATCCGGTTAATTCCTTTATTTGGTCTGTCCATCTTGTTGGAGACCGTCCTCTTGCCCGCTTGCCTTCAACTGTACCTGTTACTACCAGTTTTTCAAGACTCTTCTCGTTCTTTCTGGCGATATGCCCAAAGTAGGACAGAATCCTTCTCCTGCAAGTCGTGGAGAGTCTTTCTGTCACTGACAGTTCGCGGAGAATGGAGACGTTTGTGCGTCTTGCAGTCCAAGGAATGCGCAGCATCCTCCGCCAGGACCACATTTCAAACACATCCAGCATATGTCTTTCCTTTATATAGTGAAAAAATCACACTTATTTATTTGACCACCTTTGGGAATCGAACCCAGGACCTCCAGAATGGTAGCCGAGCGTGCTGACCATCACACTACGGAGGCGGATATAAATGTATTTTATACGTATTTATAAGATGTACCAGATTTTAAATATCCATTCTTTAATTGAATATCAAGAATTTTATTCCATGATCAAGTATGTATTTCAAATACTTGAGAGTGGTCAGGTTAGGAGTCGGAATAATCGACGTGTATATATGAGGAGATGCATTAATGTAGAAGAGGCGATATGTTTTTGCAAAGACTTACTAACTATCATACAGCTTTCTCGCAGAGGTAGACAAATAGAATAGAATTCTGCACCTCTCTGTCTTTAAAAACATTCTTCGCCATATTTACGCATCTCCTCACACATACCCACCAAATATTCCAACACTTGACCTAAACGCTTTCAGGTATTTAACATACTTGATCATGCCAAGCTTCCTCAGTCTTCCTCTGCTCCTATTAACAACTACATTTGCCTCAAAAATTTGTTTCACTGTTCTTTCATTACTAATTCTTTCCACATGACCAAAATCATCTCAATACACCTTAATTTTATCGATGATACTTATCATGATCAGCCTTGCATTTTTCCTTATTTCACCGTTCAAACATCTATCATACACGTTTTACAGCACATTCGTCTGAAAAATCACATTTTGACTTCTTTCAGTCTATTTTCATCCTTCTTTTGACATCTCCATGCTTCACTTCCATACATTTTATGGGTTTGATACCGGACTCATCGTGTGCTGCCAGTTTAGCTTTCGCTGTTGGGTAGAATTGGTGAATTTTACAAGTGTGTAAATTGATTTCATTCACTTAAACCAGCTATGATAGTCGTAAGCCCCGTAAATGCCCAAACTTCCATATTCTTCTTCATCTGTGTTGAGATGTCAAAAAATAATATGATTTTTTTTTTCTTTTGGCTTTCGAATATTTTTCAGCACCCTTTTTCTTCCATCTATCGTTTATTCGATCACACACTTTACAAGCGTATCTAATCCCACACCCTTACTGAGGCAATCAGAAAATTTCTTCCTAATAACCCTTTAAGTGTAGCAAGCAAAGGGCGCCTCGAGCTCTAAGGGAAAGAATCCTAACATCTTTGCCGAGGGTAAATTCGTTATTTTCTGCATCGCATGAAACGTTTCCATACAATTTAATTTGATAAAATCCTCATATTGAATTTTATAAAATGTTTATTTACATTTTTTTAATTAAAAAAATAAAACTGATAAATATTTTACACATCTACATAAGAAAAAATATATTTTGGACATCCCAACATAAATAATGAAGAATATGGAAGTCTTCTCGGGTCAAATCGGTCGCAGTCGGGTTGTGGTCCCGCGGTTAGTGTCGCGGACTCTTAAGTCAGAGTTTCTCGGTTCGTACCCAATCTACCACAATTTAATACCTATTTCTAATGATGAGCCGCTTAGGCTCACAGAAATAGTATGAAATTGAAATATTTTTGTGAATAATAAAAATACATTTTTATATTATAAAAATTATAAGCTGCATAAAAATTGGAAAAAATGCTTTTAAAAAATCGTTACATAAATTTGTTTTTGATTCGATCATTTAAAACTTGTCACGTCAATCATTGCACAAATTGTTGTATTTTGCGAATTTTTATCTTTTATTATATTTTACCATTTAACACCAAAATCTTAGATGGGAAAAATTTTATAATCCGAGAAAAAGCGACGAATACATACTGTCCAAATCGTTAATCGAAAATGTAATAGATTTAAGTTTTGTACTGACATTTCTTGGTGGAACTGCATTTTATAAGTACATAGTTGTTATTTTATTGTAGAAAATGTAATATTATACTCATTTATGTATTAATTTTAAATCAAACAGATTTTTTGAGTCTACTAAGTTGTATTTTATTACATAAATTTGTTTTTGGATTCGATCATTTAAAACTTGTCACGTCAATCATTGCACAAATTTTGTTGTATTTTGCGAATTTTTATCTTTTATTATATTTTACCATTTAACACCAAAATCTTAGATGGGAAAAATTTTATAATCCGAGAAAAAGCGACGAATACATACTGTCCAAATCGTTAATCGAAAATGTAATAGATTTAAGTTTTGTACTGACATTTCTTGGTGGAACTGCATTTTATAAGTACATAGTTGTTATTTTATTGTAGAAAATGTAATATTATACTCATTTATGTATTAATTTTAAATCAAACAGATTTTTTGAGTCTACTAAGTTGTATTTTATTACCAAAAACACATAAAAAATTATATTGTGACAATTGTTTCGCCTTGTTAGGGCATTATCAAACGAATGTCTCTCTTATTGGTTACACCTCTTGTGCCTTATCTCTTTATTCACTTGCCAGCTCAAAATCAAAGTCGAATAAAAGGAAATGGGTATTCAATATTATGTATGTAGGTTTTTTTCAATGAAAATCCTTCCCGTTTCCGCAACGTACATACTTGTACTACAAAAAACACCCTGGAGCTATCGGGGGATGGATGCAAAGAGTTATCCTCTCTAATGAAACGCGTTGACAGGCTTTCAGTACCGCGTGGCTGCATTTCAGCATCAACATGAATTGATTGCATGAAAACGTCATAAGATGATTATATTTAAAATTTGTATCAGGAAAACTCATTCCGTATTTAGCAATCACGAGATGAAAGAAAAACTTAGTTATAACCATTACTCAATAAAAATTATTGATGTTTTTGTTTAATCATTTCATTTGGTAGTCACACAGTGAAAGAATGTTCCTACCATTTAAATATCAAATTGAAATTTCCTCTGTATTAACTTGATTGTGTGTACTATATCGCTCACTCCTTTCAAGAACGTCATAAATCAAAAATTGACAATTTTCAGTTATGCATGTTTTCGGAATGCTCAGAGAATGTACTATATCCCAGCAAAAGAGGCATATTTTTAACATGATATTTACCCGCTACAGGGCAGAAAGTGTTGTTTTTGCATTTTGAAGAAAAGGTATTGTTTAAGTATTTTTTTAAATATACTAAATATTTTTCAAATGGAGAAAAAAAACTTCAGGTTTTACCTAAAAAGATCTGTTAAACAGTAAAAAGTTCAGTAAGTGGCTTGATATTTATTTTTAATACATTGTATTATATTTTTAAACTTTAAAAACGTTCTCCTGAAAAATCAAGTATTTTGATTTATGACGTTCTTGAAAGGAGTGAGCGATATGTATAAGCCACCTTGGCACTTACTGTAAGTGTTGCTAAGAAGCAATACGAAAATATGTAATTACTCAAAAACTAAAATTGTTTTAAAAATCACTATATATCTTATTATAACTTAGTTATAACGCCGATCGGTTTCGAAGCAAACAGCTTTTTCCTAAAGTCAACTATTTGTTTTGAATCCGGTTGATGTTACAAATAACTTACAATTAGATATTAATTGTTATTCAGTTATAAGATGTTTTCAAAAACTAACTTTGTTTTAAAATCACTGTGTCTTCTAACGCCGACCGGCTTCGAAGCAAACAGCTTTATCCTCAAGACTAGCTATTTTTTATAGTCGTTAGAAACAATATGAAGATATTAAGTGATTTTATAACAAAATAGTTTTTATGTAATGTAATGGAAAAAATCAAAGTTGTATCAACCAAGATATACGAATTTAAAATAAATAAATAATATACATTCTTGTATAACACTACTTTTTTAAAAAAATTGAAAATGATCGCGACTATTTTCGAGAACTAAAGATGTTCTCATCGACAGGCGAAAAAACAAACTGATGAGACAACATCTATAATTCTCGAAACTAGTCGTGTTTACAACATTTTGAGTGTGTCCAAATACTTGTTCACAAAATCTGGATTATCTCCAATTACAGGAGTTATTTTCATATTATTTTTTGACATCTCATCAAAGATGAAGAAGATATATATATATATATATATATATATATATATATATATATATATATATATATATATATATATATAGAACTTCCAAGAATTTGAGTAGCGTGGTTGTCAATAATGGGTAGAATTGGTGAATGTTACACGTGTGTAAAGTGATCACTCAAACCAGCCTATGACGGTCGTAAGCCCCGTAAATGCCCAGACTTCCATATTCTTCTTCATCTTTGATGAGATGTCAAAAAATAATAGTCGTGTTTACATTAAATAAACTCAAAGGTGGTCGTATAGAAGTGTTTTATTTATTTTTATTTATTATTTATCATATTATTCCACAAAGTTGATGCCAAATCAATAATCTACAAAAATTTCTTTGTCACAAAACATTTATAATTTTATTCTCGTTGCATTCGTTTTCACTCTATTAAATTCCCCTTCTACTATGAATACAAATGAATCGCGTAAACACAAAGTTCTTAATTTATTTGTCTGGTCACATTCAGAAGAAACGTTCGACTTACTTGTGAATTATAATGAGAACCACCCTCTCGACTCTCGCCACTCGCCGCTAGAAGCTCGACACACATTCCCAGGCAGGGCGAGTCTTCCCCCTAGATTAGAAAATTACCCCAGTTTCTGAGAGTTCCTCTCCTCCCACGGAACGGGTGACGTCATAAATAATTCCGGCATTTAATTAGCGAAGGATTAAGGAGTCGTTATCCCTGCTCAACCCAATCCTTGCTCACGGTTGTTTTTCAAACAGACTTACTGAATAAATATAATACAGGTCATTTGGGATGGTGTTTGTTTTTGTAAATAAAATAACTTTTCTTTAAAATTTATTTATTCGTCGTTGTAAATCTATGATCTACAATAGATTGTTATTGTTCCAGAAAATTCCATTTTCAATATCCAATCCCAGGATTCTAAAATATTCTGTACTATCTGAGAAGTATTTGACATCATCATCATCCTATTATTATCCATGTCTTTATAAGCGCCCTTGAGGTACTATTTTACGAAAATGACGCTATACAAATTAACCTAATTATTATTTATTTTTTTATACCTGATCATGCCAAATTTTTCTTTTTTTTCTCTGCTCCTTTTTCGTTTCACAAATTTATTTAATAAATAAACGCCAAATATGTCAAATAAACTTTAAGTCTAGAAATGTGTCCTTTTTATTAATTAATCAATCAAATATCAACGAAAAAGTAATTATTCGGATAGTATAAGATTCAATCCCGTTATTTTGATTGTAATATTAATATAAAATTAGAATAAAACCATCGTAATCAGTAGTATCCTTTACCAACTTGAATTTTCCGATATAATTGAAGAACTTAGAAATACACATTTTATTCGAACAGCTTTGCACATTAAAGCAACTTGCCTATTTATTGTATTTAAATCCTTACAAAAATTAATTGGAATTTTTCAAAGTCCTTTTATCATCAATTGATTTCATTTATAAAACGACAAAATTACCTGATTTCATTTATAAAACGGTATACTTATCCGTTTTAAAACATCCATTTATACCTAAAATTCACCAGAAAAAAAAACTTTTTACTTTCTTTTTCAATTTGTGATGTTTTTTTCCGTTCTTTCTCGTCCCTTCAACTTTTCATCCCGTTAATATTTTTTAAAAAATTCTCTCTTTTACAAACTCCTAGAAGCGAACGTTTGATAATAATTGTACGACGGGAGATCTTAGCATTATAAATTGTTTAGCTTAAGGGCTTTAGTCACTGATAAATTGACTTTTATTTTCATAATAACACGCTATCTGTTAATGTAAACATTCGTTTGTACATAAATAATATTTATTGAATTTTCGTGAATTATCAATGGTACTATTTATAATTTATAACTGAAATAAATTAAGGTTTTGAATACTTTATAGACCTCGGAGTGATTTTTCGGTAACATTTTTTTTTGTGAAGAAAAATTGAAATGCTATAATAAGAATATAAATGATTATGGATTATTTATAAAGCGCCGTTTTCTCAAAATACTACATCAAGGCAGCTACGCATTTTTTGTGAAATATTGAAATCTATATAAATACAATGCAATTTTTAGTTTGTTCAAAATCTTAAATCTCCTCAAGTTATATACAGATTTTTTTAAACATTTTTTTACTTTAATGGCAGCGCCATCCATTGAACACAACATTGAATACACGCAGTACTAAACATTGATCATGGCAGACAACGTGCTACTTGATAGCTGATTTCACTTAGTTCATTCAATGCTTTCTATTGCTTATTTGTTTCATAGATTATCAATATTTTTTATGCCTCACGAACATTTTGAAATAAAGTACAATATTATAAATGTGTTTTTTTCTATATTATTTCTCTTCCATTTAATTAGACTTAGACACAGCTACGCTTGACTGGGTACATCTATAAATAAATAAACACGTAATGCAGGTAATAAATAATATGAGATATTGATACTTGAATGAAATAAACCCTTTTTCTATACGCTAAGGTCTCATGAGAGAGCCATAAACAACTCCTAAGCTGCATTTACGTTTAAATGATTGTAAGTGTTATCTTAAATCAACTCCATGCATCTAACGTGCCGTAACTTCATATCTTCTAGATTTATTACATTTTCTATTGGATTATACCTATTTACTAGTTTATTCTCTTCATTTTTCTTATACCCTGTAATTCCGTAGGTCGTATCAAAGAAAAACACTTTTGTTCACGATTTATTTCCAGTCTTCATCCGAGGATTCTCGTAGAAAATTAAATAAAAACAAATTAGAGAACTTCCTGAATTATTTCTGCTCAAATTATTTTTTTGATGAAGAAAATAAACAACATTGGCGCGATTTTTAGATGAAGGATCTTTTTTTAGGTAGTAAAACCATTTTTTCGTTTTTTTTCTCCTTAATTATTTTAGGGAAATCTTTAATTGATACAAGTTGATATCGTAAACTCTACAACAATTTATAATTGCGTGTGAAATAATTAAGTTAGTTAAAGTATTACGAAATTTAATTTTAAACAAGCTGTATACGGCCACGCGTAGCTGTGTCACAGTCTGATCAAAAGGGAAAAGATAGAAAATGGAATTCACATATTTCTAGTATGTTTTAGTATGTTTCTATAGTATATTTCTAGTATGTTTTATTTCGCAACACTCATTGGTTTACAATCATTATCACGTAAAATTGCTTGTGATTATCAAAGCTTTAAAATCGTGCACCTTTTTGGGGTACATCAATATAGCGTACAATTCGCGGAATCCCGATACTATCACGCAGCACTGAAACAGCGTTAAGTGGGGTCTAACTGTGCCAGAATATTGGCACCATAATATTTATGTCAGGAAGTCCGGGGAGTTACCAAACGTTCTTACTTTTACTACAGAAGTACTTCAAGTTTTTTTCCGGTCGTTAAGTAAAGCGCCAGCACAGCTTAATAAAGTACGTGATTACTATCACAATCGGAAAGTTTGCAAGTGACGTAAACAAGGAAACTTGTTAACTTTTTCAGTTATATGAAAGATTTCATTAAAAAATATATATTTTATACAGTTACAAGAGTATTTTTATAGTTTAATTAATTTTCTAGACATTTCTACTTTACAATCTAAAAAATTTCAACGCAGTTCTCTCCAATAAAGAGACTTAGTTCTTGTGCTTGAAGAGAGACTAACACTTATTATTTATTGTTTATGTTTCTGGGTGATATCGGGTTGTGGTCCTGTGGTTAGTGTCGCGGACTCTTAAGTCAGAGTTTTCCGGTTCGAACCCACTCTACCACAAGTTAATAATAACCTTTTTCTAATAATAAGCCGCTTAGGCTCACAGAAATAGTATGAAATTGAAATATTTGTGTAAATAATAAAAACACAAGTACACATATCTCTTTTTTTGTTTTTAAATATATATATTATTATTATATTTATAGTGTTTTTTTTTTCTTTGATTAACATTACATAATTTATTAAATTTATTTTTGCGCATTTAAATATCGTTTTTTATATCTGTAGGAAGATTATTTAAATATTTGGTTGAAGTATTGTAGCTATAAAAGGTATATTAAAAATATACCTTTTATAGCTGCATCAGAAACGTTAAAAACTAAAATAAGTATCAACTATCAAAATGATTTGTATCATCTTGCCGCACTGGAGCGTTCAATCTCATAAAAAATGAACGGGTTAAACGTTTTATAATATGAGTATCTCAACTTGATATGAAACATCTACCGATTTTATACGAAATAAAATGGAAGTTTGAAACTTATTTTCGTGCAATAACTGACTAACCACTGAGCCAAGTGCATACTGAAATGAGAATATTTTTTCTTCTTTGGTTAATTTTTTTATTACACAATATTTAATATTATAATATTATATACAATATTAATATTATAAACACAATATTTAATATTATAATTAAAAGTACTAAAAAACTTTATTTTATCCATACAAAAAAGGATCCCATAAATGCATAGCCTATGTGTGGGTAAACATTGATATATATTTTACCCCGTGACAGTCTTAAATTCGTTGCCCAATCTTAATCGAAACTGTATACAATTTATACCTTCTACCTATATAATCCTGTAGAGACGCACCCCTAATATTATGCTTTCAACAAATGATTTTTAAAACCCTGCGGTTGCAGCCTTAAGCTGGTCTCCCTGCCAATATTTCAAGGTGTTGTGAACCTGAGCCATATCGTATATCTTCCTTCTTCCTTGTCTCCTGCCACCTCCCCTTAACAATATCCACCATCTTTCACAAGGATTAGCTCAAAATAACGTTCACGTACAACGTTAGTAAGGCTTCCGAATCGGTTAAAACTGGTTATTTGAATTATTTTTAATGTTTACCAACTACAGTATTTTGATTTCATTAATTGATTCAACAGTCACTTTGCGGTAATATGTATCCATTTTCAATTTAAGTTTTATTTGGTAAGTAAATACTACTATTTCTTAAATTCCATTGTGATATACGGTGTTTGAAAACGATGCGGAATGCATCGAAACACGTGTCACAGTAGATTTTAAGGAATAGTGATATTTACTAAGTAAAACAATATTTTGACTTTGTGTCATTTGGATATATCTGCGACGCAATCAGTAGGTAAAGTTTATAAGTTTATAGCTGCGTCTGGTGTTACCATAATTTGTCATTGAATTTCTTGCCTTGAATATGTGTTTGTGGGTAAATTTGTATTTGTGGGCGTGTGTGTACCTATGTGTGTTATTTTAAGGAGTAACCCGCATAGCCTTAATATTAAAGTCTTGTCTGCAGGTAGGTTAGTAATGATAAGGAAGGTAGATATGAAAAATGCAACACAAATTAAAATTAAAAAATTGAAAAATTCTCAAAGAAATTGAAAATAAATATTTCTTGAATTTATTTTGCAACTGGCGGAACCAAACCCGCGACGTCAGTTTTGCAGTCTACCCAACTTCACTTCTTAAAGAGATTGTGAATTTATAGTGAAAATAGTAGTTCAGAAGAGAAGTTATTACATTTTTTATGTGGCCATGATTTATTGAGAATTTTAGAAATTTAAGTAAAAATTATATAAATAACAGCAATTTAAACAGTTGAAGTTTAAAAAAAAACTTGTTAAGATTCTGAAAGAATTTAGATGATAGGAAAAAGTACAAAGTTTCACCTTGAAAAAAAAAACAGGATATGATTTTCCAATGAACATGATTTTGACAAGATATGCTATCATAATTTTATTTAATTTGTTGGTATTGGACCATTTCCAATAGTGAATTTATAATATAACCATACGTATGATAATTAAGACGTTTCTTGCAAACTAGATCAGTATTCGATAGCAAATAATGGTAGCTCGTAGCGCTTAATGATTCAAGCGTGTCTCCACTAGACCAACATGTTAGTGAAATTACCATATCCACGCAACACCCATCACTCAGGATTGTATCATCAGACTTGGTCACGTTGCACCATAATTAGTTCGGCCATCATCGTGCAGAAACCTTTCAATTACTGGCCTTAGAATCAATCTCTCTCTCGCTAGAGGTCGGTAAGATCCGGTAACCAAGAAGATTCGGATCAGTAGCTCACTTAAGGGATCCGTTCTATAAGACCGGATCATTTGAACGATGGGTCTTTTGTCCAATGTTTTTATTGATTTGTTTAGATTAATGATCTGGTTGATAGATAAAAATGAGTCAATTACATTCTGGAAATAATTTACATTACTATATGTACATATTTCGGTTATAAATTAATAAAGTATACGACTATGTTTTTAATTTATTATTTTTCTTGTATTTATTTTTCTGTTTCATTGTTTCAGGTAAGTATCCAGACATATAAAAGAAATCAAAGACGTTTAATCCAGAAGTTGGTAAGATTTTAAAAAATATTTGCTCTTTTAAATAGGACTTGTATAATAAATTAATTATCCTTTCATAATAGATGCTTTCAATTGAAACATTAAAACAACTTCCGTAAATTTGAGTAATGGGGTGGTCGAGACCACATTTTTCTTCCACTGTGTTGAGATATCAGTAAATAAAAATCTTATTACAGTTCTCATTTACTTCATTTTATATTTATATTTTTAAATAAACGTAAACCCAGTTTCATCGATACGACGGATAAAACATCGCACGCTTCCTGGTTTGATCGAAACGTTTAAGCTTTGTTGCGAAAACTTGTTCAAAAATAAAACTACTCTGATACTGCACCCATGTACAATATGCGGTATAATACAGCTCTCAATTTTATGATGATGCCGTCGTAAAATATTTTATGACTGTATTTTACAGCGCTTTATATTTTTTCAGTTTTCAGTTTTGCATAAGCTACGAAAACCAATTGTACGTTTCTTCTCTTGCGTAACTTTCTGTCTCTTTAAAAAAGTTTAACATTAACCGCTATATTACGATTATTAATGGGGAAATTATGTGGGCTTTTCCATATGGTTATTACCTTCTCTTATGTCCTTGAATGTTCTGTGAACAATTTATGAAGAAGACGTAAATTCCCATTGTTTCGCACTAAATCTTGCTTATTCCGCAAAAGATCTTTATATCCTTTCCACGTGTGCTGTTATTCCTGAACGAAAGTTTTTCCAGGAAGATTTAACTGCTAAAGTTTTGAAATTATACCGTTTTCTTAATTAAACCAAGAAATAAACATTAAACTTTGGTGAAAGTCTTTTCACACCCTTTCAGTCTCATTAGCTTATTTATTTTCATTGCTTTTCTCACATAATTTAACACATCTATGGTCCTACGCCTTAACTAAGGTCCACACAACCGAGTGCAAAAAAAACCTTATATGTTTAAAAAAAAAAAAGCTTTATAATTACCAAACGAATTAGCATAGATTAAAAATTACTGTATTGTTGGATTATAATTTGCCTGCTTTTTTCCAGTTATCAATTATAAGTATGAGGTTACTAACGCATCTAGCTTTAATTAAAAGCATAACTCAACATTCTCACAAAATGTTCCTTCTATATATTACAAAAAAAATGATTTTTGGCAAAGCACCCAAAATTGAGAGATACTTTAAAATATTTTATTAACCATGGTTTTGTGCTTCATAACACTGTAGCTCAACGTTATAATAAAAAAAAAATAATAATAATAATAATAATAAAAATATATATATATATATATATATATATATATATATATATATATATATATATATATATATATATATATATATATATATATATATATATATATATATATATATATATATATATATATATATATATATATATATATATATATATATATATATGTATATATATATATATATATATGTATATATATATATATATATATATATATATATATATATATATATATATATATATATATATATATATATATATATATATAAACCCTCTATCCGCACCCCAATGGTGCATAGGGCACTGTGTCGTATAAACGCAGTGTTATCTTGATCGTTGACACATGAAGGAAAGGTGATCAGCCGTCCTCTTCAGGTACCAGTCCAGGGTAATATTGAATAAATATTACAGTGAAAAAATCACTTAAATAAATATTTGACCCCCCTGGGAATTGAACTAGGGACCGCCAGAACGGTGGCCGAGCCCGCTGACCATTACGCTACGGGGGTAACAAAAATAAGCTCAACGTTTACATGTGTATATGTATACATACGGGTATATGTGTCGATTTGTGATATTTCTGCACGTAATCGAACCATATTATCAAAGCATTATTTTAGACGCTGTAATATTTTTAAAAAATGCTTCTCGGCATAGTTTTATGAGATTACTGTAGTGTTTAACATTCTTGTGTTAGCAATTGTAAAAAAAGGATCATAAAACCTATCATTTCCTTACTCGTATGTCATGAGTTATTTGTCTTTATATTACGTAAATAAAATGAATCGATCATCCATTAAAGTAATTTTCTATTATTTCATTGGTATTTTCAATAATTATTGTTGGTTAAAATACTATTCATAAAGTAAAACTTTTATATAAATTATTATAAAATAAAACAATAAGTACGAGATAAACGGTTAGCGCATACACTTACATTCCAACGAGCGCTTTCGACCACAAACGGGAATCATAAAATATTATACCAGCATCGTATAACTTTATATTTACTTATACAATAAGTTAAGATGCCCGTATTATAAGGTAGTAAACGATATTTATTATTCTCAGTGCTATAAATTTGGTCTTTAAAATTATTAATTATAAATCACGAGGCAATAGCGTCCAGTGAAATTCTCAATAATGATCAACCCTTGCGATCCATGGATCCAAACCACGAAGTCTCGGTCACGACGGCTACCTCTTGAGAAGACCTTGGAAGATGAACGGGAGTTCGTGACGCGCTAATAGATGAGAGATAGATCCTAGGAGTGCATTTAAAATAATGTCTGAACCAAGAATGGTCCATAATGATCCTAATGGCGATGTTTACACGAACGCCCATCGACTGGAAACCAATTATATGAGGGGGAAATCGCCCCCTCGTTGGGCGCCATTTATAGTCGCGAAAAATGGAAAATTTTCAACCTTTTCCCGCCCTTAAAAATATTATGTACGTATTCGCAATGATGATATTACTTCTGCGTGGTGGGACAATGTAATAAGCTTGCAGGAACAACATAGTAATATCCTTCGCTGATATTGGAAACGAACCCGCTCACAGTTATGTATGTATGTATGCAAAATTGTTACTCTGCGATGTTTCTGTTTACCCTCATATTTGTAACTGAAATGGTATCTCAGTCTAATTTACATGCTATTCGTGTCTTTTTTGGTTTGTTTCTTCATATCTTTTCTAAAAAAAATACTTACCCATCGCGAAATTGTGAAAATGATTAAAAGATTTAAAAGGAAAAATCTAGAATGAAAAATTATCATGTTGTAAGGAAAGGGTTATTTCTTTCATTAACTTAATTAATACAAAATTTATATCTCAAAGCATTGTTTCAAAAGTTATCATTATTTGATTTCAAGGAGTATGAGTCTTCAGGCATTCAAGACGGCTTAGGACCGGTCATACACTGGTTTACGTGATCACTCACATACTTGTTTAACATTCATCATTCAGTCATGTTTTAGAACATCCATACCACATGATTCCTTAATGTCATCTTGTACAATATCCAAGAGTCCATTCATTCGATTTCCAAGAGGGTCAAAATAAATATTTGTGATATTTTAGTCTAATACATATTATAATGACCTAGGACTGGTACCTGAAGCGGAAGGCTGATCACCTTTCCTTCGTGTATTTAACGATCGAGATAACACTGTTTCTAAACGATGCAGTGCCCCATGCACATTGGGTGCGGATAAGGGTTAGAAGAATATCAACAGATTTTTATTTTAAGTCTTTTTATGAAAGCATATACTGGATTTATCACCTGAGGAGTTATTATCAGGTTATTTTAGGTCAAAGTACAGATGAAACAATTTCCACGAAAGAAATAAGCTTCGTTTAATATTTTGGCGTCTATTTTATAGTCTTTTGTCGATTACGACCCCCGTTTTCAAGTGCCTTTGTTACAACGTACATCAACACATACTGATGTACACATATGTACATTATTGCACACTTGGATTCATCTCTTGACACCATCTTCAGTGCCTGCTTGATTTGCTAACACACCTCATCGGCCGTTTATCGCGATCGTGAGAGAATGGACTCAGATAGCCGCAACCGCGTTGTGTGAGACTCGGGAGATAAAGATGTAAGACGATAAACACCGCCAGCGGGCTCTGCTCCCCTGATCACTGTAATCAACATATACCAGGATATCAGAAACAATAAGAGTCATCTTTTGTGTACGTACGTGTTCGGTGCTCAGTTTTCAGTACTTCACAAAAGCACTGAGCGGCATATTGTAAGACATTACTCATTTCAGAAAAAAATACCAGTACTTAGAATAATTTATGTGATCTTTACGTACATCTCCATAGTGTAGTGGTTAGCACATTTGGCTACCACGCTGGAGGTCCTGGGTTCGATTCTAAGTGTTTTTCACTCCAATATTTATTTAATGTTACCTTTTACTGGTCCGCCTCCGTAGTATAATGGTCAGCACGCTCGGCTACCGTTCTGGAGGTCCCGGGTTCGATTCCCAGGGAGGGTTAAATAAATATAAATTATTTTTTTCACTCCAATATTTATTCAATATTACCCTGGACTGGTACCTGAAGCGGAGGGCTGATCACCTTTCCTTCGTGTGTAAACGATCAAGATAACAATGTGTTTGTATAATGCAGTACCCTATGCACCATTGGGGTGCAGATAAGGGTTTGAATTGAAATTACTGGTACCCGAATTGTAGGACTGATCGCCTTGCTATTATATGAAAAACGATAAAGTTATCATTTAATGATGCATTGGGCTCAGCATCTGCATATATCATTCGAAAGGATTCCACCAGCATTGCATATATACAAGTTACAAAAATTAACATAATGGTGGACGTTACACAAATGAATAAAGTGATCAATTACGTTGGCCAAATGCCAGGTCGTAAGCCCTGGGATGCTCAGACCTGTATCTTCCTTCATGTTGGGAAAGAATATTGATGTAAGGTATGATGGTAAGAAAACTTACCAATAATATGAAATCATTCGTTTACTTAATTATTTCCTACTCTTTTCAAATACCAATTTTTTTTTAACAAAATAAATAAATATGTGTAATTTTTTTTTAAGGTTTTACCTGTTTTCAATTAGTGTTTTACCATTATTGTATTACCATTTCTAACATATATTGTAACGTATAACAAACAATATATTGTATTTTTAGTTGAAATAACAACTTTTATACTACAATTTGACTTTGCGTTGCAAAATTAAAAGCATTCAAATTATTCGATCTAAATCAAAAATTTAAAATTTTAAGAACTTACGAATAATGAACTTTTATGATATTCTCGTATATACACAGTATTTCTGCAACTGGTTAATAGAATAAATTAAATAATTTAATTAAAATCATAATAAATCCTTCCTTTTCATTAATCGGCTCTCGTGCAGTTTTTCACGTAATAATAGATAGTTAAACCACTTCCTCTTTTCAAGATTGATCGAGTTTATTTAACACCACTTGTTTGAAAGCTCCAGTGATTCACGCAGTTTTGATCGTAAACAAAAACTTTAGCCCAGCTGTGCGAGAGAGAGTAAAGTCCGCTTAGCCAAAATATTATAATATTCCCCCGAACTTCGTGGATTACCAACTCACTAATTAAGCCCATTAAGCTATATCTACTTCGAAATCTAAATCTGGAAAGCTTTACAGCTTTTAATCTAAAGATAAATTATTGATTTATTTTACGAATCAACTAGGAGAGTGCAATTTTTAGTAAATGTTGGTGTGAACTTGGATATTCGATTTAAGTTTTTTGATGAATGCATTGGATATTCAATTTATATATTTTTATGAACTCATTGGACATTCGATTTAAGTTTTTTCCTTGAATTCATTGATATTCTTGGTGGAACTGCATTTTGTATAATAAAACTACTGTAATTTTTTTGGCTTTTATTTTTTTTTTCTTCGGTAACGACTTCATAAGACTAGTAGGATGCTAGACAAAGCTCTGTGTTATATACTAGTACACAACAAGATAAGGATTGAAAAGCATGATTAAATAATAAAAAATATCACTTGAATTTAAATGGATGAATTTAAGTAGTGCATTATAACAATAATTCTTATAAAATATGATAAGGATTTTAAGTAGGATTTTTTTTTCATAGGTGTTTTTTTTCTTTCTTTATAAATCCATTTTTTATTTATTGTTTTGGCATTAACTTTGTGGTAAGACATGTTGCAATGATTAAAGAAAACACTTGTTTTTTACCACTTGAGTTTTATTATAGACTACATGTTTCAGAAGTTAAACTTCCATCATTCAGGTCTGTATAATAACTAACATTATATTTAACATTATAGTTAGTTATTATACAGACCTGAATGATGGAAGTTTGACTTCTGAAACATGTAGTCTATAATAACTCAAGTGGTAAAAAACAAGTGTTTTCTTTAATCATTAATCCATTTTTATGCAGTATGATGATGTCGGTAATGACTAATCCGGTCACTGGGAAAACAAAATAAAAGTATAAAATCTATTATGTATTATTTGATATTTACCGTACCGTTTACAATTTAATAAATACACAGACAGAATTCTCCAAAATATTAAATCTTTTTTTTTTATCTACCATAAATATTAATGAAGCTTTGTGAATTTCATCAATCGATTTGGCAGTCACTTTGTGATAAAACCTATCCATTTTTTAAAAGTTTTACTTAGTACATACGGTGTTTGAAAATGATGCGGAATGCATCGAAACATGTGTCATAGTAGATTTAGAGAAATAGTGGTATTTACTAAGTAAAAGTTTAATTAAAAAAGCTTTATAAAACCTGAAACTGGTTTTCACGATTAAACAATCAGACTTTTGCATGCATGCACTTCTGTAAATAAAAATAAAAGTTATTGAAATATGATCTAGCCACCTAATTTAACTGCAATAAATGTCATTGTATGCAGGTGTAATTAATTTCAGGTTCCCTCTCGTGATTTATGGACACAATCGCTGTGTGTCGCAAGTTCTTGCAACATGGACATACGAATTGCAATACAATATATAATATCTTCCAGTTTCTTTTAATGCCGTAGGTGTGTTATTCTACAGAACACCGCGTATAAAAAAAACGTTACCAATGTTTTGTGTGGAAAATGTTCAGCACAATTACCCAAAACATGCTAAATCGCTTCCCTCGCTACATTCGCAAACATAATAACCCACAAATCTATCCTCGTTTTAAGTATGTAGATAATTTTTCTTCTGATAATATTATTCAATGATTGAACTTTTTCAAATGGAATTCCTTATTTAAGGCTTTATTTAAGGCTTGTCTGCAGGTAGGATAGTAAGGATGAGGAGAGCATATATTTAAAAAAAACATGACACACCCAGACTAATTAAAAATAAATATTTATTGAATTTATTTTGAATCGAACCCGCGAGGCCAGTTTCGCAGTCGAGCGTCTATCCAACTATGCCACAGCGTTTGCATCTTAATGATGTTTATTTTATTGATATTTTACTATATACTTAAGTATATAAAGTAGCGATCTATGAATGAATCCACATCGCATAACTTGAAAATCGCGCAAAAAAAGACCCCACGTATATGAGAGATTCAATATTGCGAACATTATTTAAACGTGAGAACTGACGCCTAGAATTTTTCCATGCGTGAAACAATGATGCTCTAAAAATGATTGAATACAGTCGTGTTTTTGGGCCCATAATATCGCTTCAATCATAAACTGCTTTCCTTATCCGGATAGTTTTAAAATACCTGTTCTCTGATGTACTTCGCAGCATCTCGAATAAAAAATATCTATCGATGCCACCCATTTGTCTCCTGTCAATCCTGTAACACTTGAAGGACAATGGACAAAGCCTTTTAGGTGGTTGCGCTGTCAGATTCACTCGTCCGATTTTTAATCGGAAGATATACCTACCTATCACGATAAAAATACACTTTTTATAACATTAGGTTATTTTATATCTTCTTTATAACGATGTTCTTGATCTTTTTTTTTCTAAAATACTATCCGTTGATCAAAAAAAGTACATGTTGTTTTTTTCTTCTGAAAAACTTCTGTATTTAAAATCGTTGTAACTAGCTGCGATCAGTACATACTTAAGTTATGTAATATACAAACAAACTTATGTCCATTTCCATAGTGTAGTGGTGAGTGCATTTGGCTACCGTGCTGGAGGTCCCGGGTTTGATACCCAAATCTGTCAAAATGAATACAAGTGTTTATTCACAACAGTACTTATTTTATATCACCTTATCGCTTTGCCATCATGTATAATAATTAACGATGAAGATAACATTATGTCGATGCAATGTAGTGCCATATGCGCCATTGCAAGAGCCAGAAGAAGAATATACATTCATTATATGTGATACATACATTATTGTCCGCCTCCGTAGTGTAATGGTCAGCACGCTCGGCTACCGTTCTGGAGGTCCCGGGTTCGATTCCCAGGGGGGGGTCAAATAAATATAAGTGATTTTTTCACTCAAATATTTATTTAATATTACCCTGGACTGGTACCTGAAGCGGAGGGCTGATCACCCTTCCTTCATATGTAAACGATCAAGATAACACTGCGTTTATATGAAGCAGTGCCCTATGCATCATTGGGGTGCGGATAAGGGTTTTGTTGTTTTTTTTTATTATTATATGTGATAGATGTTAGCTACTGAAAGAATGCAAGGCTCGGAGCTAGTTTTATCGATAAGGTAAAAGGTGATGTGAATAATGATATGCTCGTGACGTGTAGTATTATTTGCATTATAGTGTAATAATTGGCCTGACGAAGAGATGGATATGACTCGAAGCCGGTAGAATAAAATCTCAGTGACTGGTTTTATACTTAAATTTACAATATTTTTGTAAAGAAAGTATTTTGTTTATCATGTTCATCTCTCAAAATCCTTTTCTTTTAATGTATAAATTAAACAGCTCAATTTTGAACCCGCAACTGAATCATGCAATTCATTTAAATATATATTTTTAAACTAGCTATCTAACAACGGGAAGTGCTTCTTTTTATTACCGCATTAAAAGGTTTATAATTCCGGCTTATCATCCTCATACTTGTATTAATTCTTTTAAATTCCCCATCGTTACATTAATTTCCTGCTTCTCCCAGACAGTCTCGTGTGTCTGGACATCTGACGCCTGCCCAACACCGGACATGACGGTCAACTTGGGCTTAATAATAATATTAAACCTCTAATAATTAAGTACACTCCTTGACTCGTCAACTAACCGAACAACTCTCTCGAGACTGCAAGGAATCTGTATTTGATTACGCATTTTTATCGATTGTCGCGCGGTATGATCGATAATCCTGAAATTATCCGGAACATTGGTCTGTATTTTCCCGATAGTTACCTAAGACAGCGTCGGCATAGATTGTTTCACAATTCTATATACAGGACCAACCTGCCGATGGTGATGCCTGAAGGAAGAGCTACCGCTATGTTGAACAATATCACGCTGGATATTGATCTTCCATGTGTCTGAGGGGGTATTCCGAATCGGGAGTCTTCAATATCTTTAGCAAGTATTTTGCTTACTTTATAATTTTAGTTTGTAAAGTATGTATTAATTATTATTGAATGAATTTAATTTAATTTAATTGAAATAACCTTTGAAATCGACTGAATTGAGATCAGGCCTTAGTGCGTCGATGTTTGCACATTCTATAAATTATAACAACTTTGAAATTACGGATATTATAAAATACTAAGTGACGATTAAGTGAATAAGATTCGCAACATTTGAAAATGTCCAAATACTCATAAATCTGTGTTCCTCCACTACTGCCACTTCTACTAGGAGTTAAAAATAAATTAGTAGTGTGGTGTACCTACTCATGGGTAGAATTTTGTGTGAAGTGATTAACTAAACCAGCCTATGATAGGTTAAAAGCTCTGTAAATACCTGGACTTCTATATTATTCTTCATCTATGTTGAGATGTCAAAATATAGTATGTATGTTATTATTACATACACATCTATATTTTTGTATTTACGTATACATTTACATCCATATTTACATTTTCCATATTACATATACAATGTATCAAATGAAAGAATGGTTTTATAGTTTCATAGTTCTATAAGTTTTGGTTATAATATGGGTGGATCAAAAAATATCTTTAAAAGTTTATAAACTCCTCGGGGTGAAAATGCATTACAATATTTGTACTACCAGCTGACGGAGGTGCACCTAATATTATTTTATAATTCATATTTGAAGCACTAACTTTGTGATTTTCCATTTTATAATTGAAATGTAACTTTGTTTTAAAATCACTATAAATATTTCATTATAACTTAATTATAATGTCTACCGGTTTCAAAGCTAACCGCTTCTTTATCAAGACTGATTAATACTAAAACACTATCTACTTAAACAAAATTCTAAATATTTTGCCGGTTAGGGAAAGAAGCTTGGGTAGATCTCAAGTGGCTTTATTTTTTTGTGTTGATTGGCAGTCACAGTCAAAAAGGATCATGGATAATAGTGATTGGAAACATATTTAATAACGGACTTTTAGCTAGCTTAATAACGGACTTTTAACAAGCTTCTTTCCCTAACCGTCAGAATATTTTGAATTTTGTTTAAGTAGATAGTGTTTTAATATTAATCAGTCTTAATAAATAAGCGGTTAGCTTCGAAACCGGTAGACATTATAATTACGTTATAATAAAATATTTATAGTGATTTTAAAACAAAGTTACATTTAAATTATAATATTTTTTATTTAAACATTGTTATTGCTTGTTAATTCCCAAGCCGACAACCGTAACATATATCCTATTAATCAAATATATGAGGATACAATACTTAAGCGTTTCAAGTGCTGATAAATAGAAGCACGTATTAGCCGTTGAGATCGCTTGTTCCCCGACAGGATTCTCTATAAGGAAATTCTTCTTATCCAGGATGTTGTCTTCAGGGACCACATTTCTTGCTTCATCTTGAGACAGATGAATCCAGCACATTAAACTCCTCGTATCATTAAATGCAATTGCAGAAAGCATCCGCCGAGATTAATTTAATCGGACGATTGATTATAAGATGATATAATATGAATTTATGTATTAATTTTAAATCAAACACAGATTTTTTGAATCTACTAAGTTGTATTTTATTAAAAAAAAAACACATAAAAATTTATATTGCGACAATTGTTTCGCCTTGTTAGGGCATTATCAAACGAATGTTTCGTTTGATAATGCCCTAACAAGGCGAAACAATTGTCACAATATAATTTTTTGTGTGTTTTTGTTAATAAAATACAACCTAGTAGACTCAAAAAATCTGTGTTTGATTTAAAATTAATACATAAATTAAAATGGAGTTCTACAAATTAAACGCCAAATCAATAAATAATATGAATTTATTGATTCGGCATTAACTTTGTGGAATGACAAGTTGATTTTTTTTTCATTAAACATTTGAATATACCACATTAATGAGTGTCCAAAAACTATATCTCTGATGAGATGTCAAAAAATAATATGAGTTTTATTTAAATATATAAATAGTTTCAAAAACTTACAGATGTTTTATGTTCGTTAGTTTTAATTTGTACCAGAAGATGAAAACATCTGTTAGATTTCGAAACTAGTCGTATATTTAAATAAAACTCATTAAAATTTAAATTATAATCATAAACTCATAAAAGTATTTAAATTATAATTTAAAAAAAAAATCATATAAACTGAACATCATAGTAAGGTATTGTCCTAATACAACGCGATTACGTAACCATTGCAAGTTCTCGCGAATTTTAGTCGTAGGAATCCGTGATTAAGCATACAGATCTCGAATAAGTTTCCTATTTGGAATTCGCGCGACCAATTAGGACACTAAGGTTAGGGTTCCAAGGATATAGTAATGTTTCAGACCCTTTTTTAAACTTATCCGAGATGGTGCATAATCTGACTTCTTGGACAGAAAAGGAATTTCTGAAGTATGGAAGAAAGGAATATATGCTATGACGAGGAATGGAAAGTGTTCTCTTTTGAGAAGAACTAAGCGATAGACCATGATCAGAAAGGTATGGAATTAAGTCCTGGGGCCATTCGACAAAAACAAATTTGAAAACGGTTAAAAATCTGCAATATTTCACAATAAAAAAAATACCCAGTAATATAAATGAATGATCAAGAGTTAATTCTATGAAAATTGTAAAATAGTTTTTATTTTCAATTTTTTTGCTCTCTCTTTTTTGTGTGTTCATATATTAGGTTAATATTGGATAAAAACAATAAAAATGTATGTTAAAAGAACTCCACCGACAATACACACAAGGTGGCTTGGTGGTTCTCTCCAAAAAAAATATATGTTTATAATTGTTTTTATTCAAATAAATGTGTACAATTTATGTAAATTAAAAAATAAAAATATAGATATTTAGGTACATTGGTGTTGTAGAGCTTCATATGAATATACGCAGATTGAAACGAAGTCATTTTAATCCAGTACTATAAGGTGATACATAGCTATATTATTTTTCATTGTGAATGAGGCGAATTCTAAGTTTCTGTAGACGCTTCAGACGATCAATAAGTTCAATATTTATTTTGACTATGTTTATAAATTTTATAGCACGCGGTTCAGATAGTTTTTTATAGTCTGTTTGACTCGTATCTTGACCACAGACCATTAAACTTTATCCATATAACGAGCACGAAAACAGACTACACAATCTTCAAGAACTACGAGTACAATATAAAATATTACATGATATGTAGTAAGGAACATGCTACACTGAACAAAACATCTAAAAGAACAAATATAATGAAATATTTCATCTCTAAATATCAAGAATTATACGAACCGGAAGATGTGCCATAATTAAATATTATCGTACTTAGATACATATTTAATGAAATATTTGATCCGTGAATCTCATACAGACTTAATTGACTGGGTACATGTACAAACATATTATATATACATAAATTCTTACTACATGTAGGGTAAACCACCGTATCGTTGGCACCCCTCCCATGTCTCTCTAGTCATTGGCAACAATTATTTATATATATATATATATATATATATATATATATATATATATATATATATATATATATATATATATATATATATATATATATATATATATTTATATATATATATATATATATATATATATATATATATATATATAAATATATATATATATATATATATATATATATATATATATATATATATATATATATATATATTTATATTTATATATATATACATATATATATATATATATATATATATATATATATATATATATATATATATATATATATATATATTTTGTGTGTGTTTCTTCTTAATGAAATACTGCTTGTGGTGATTTTTGTTGGCTTTACACACACACGCTATTTTTGTGCATTTTATTATTGACTGCTTAGTATATTTTCATTTTCGTATGATTTTTATCTGACTTCATTGTGTAGTTGTTAGTGTTCGGCTATGGATCTGGAGTGCCCAGCTTCGATTACCACGGGGCTCAATATTCATTTTTCCAGTCTTATTCACTCTATATTCGTTTCACAGGGGGCATCAATATTGTATTATACTATCGTGTAATATACATTCCAAATTTCACTAATGAATGATAATTTCAGATTGTTTTGATAATTATTATGATAAAATATGTTTTTATTCTATTTTTTCCAATTTACATATATTATAACTAACTAACAAACTACTTAGTTGTTACTGTATAAAAGTTAAAAATATTATAAATTTTCAATGGTTAGAATTTTCTTACGAATACTGTTCTCATTTCCTTGATTTATCTTAATATTTAAAAATGACAATTGTACTACATTTTTTAAAACGCCGCCAGTATCTGCTAAATTGTTTAATGTAAAAGATTTCATACTGTAAGCTACTCAAAGATTAGAAAAAAACATAAGGTGCTAATAACAATACTGTTACCACTATACCAATAAAAATGCTGTAACTGTATCTCCATGATATATTTGATTAAATTATCACAATAAAAATAATTAAGTACATATTTTTTCCTTGAAATTTCATCATTATCAATATTTAATAATAATATAAATTAACTAGTGTTTCCTACGAAATACATCGCCGCTTTATCAAAATGCGTTATCTATTGCTTCTGCGAAATCCGTAGAAAGATATTATCTCTCAATGACTAATTTATAACAGATAATAATTCAATGAATAGGAAAAAATAATCATATTAGATGACTTATACGGTGAAATTATTGCTTACACGATATCTGATTTATATCTTTAATAAAAATTACATATCGCCCTGGCAATATTGTATATTTAGGGTATATTTGACTTACAGAAGTACCTCGTTTAGTCCTGATTTTTTAAGAAGTCTTGTTGGTTTGCAGAAAGGGCAAAACCAACACATGATTCTCTTGATATAAGATCAATGGAAAATAATATCCGGTGTGCGACCCTTCGGAGATATATCAGTACACCAATTGAAGACAATGGTGTGTTTAAATTGCCATTAATACCGATCATTATCCGCACCCAATGGTGCATAGGGCACTGTATCTAATTGATGTAATGTTGATTGATGATTTATTACATGAATTCAAGGTGATCAGTCTTGCGCTTTAGATACCAGTCCTGAGTAATATTTAAAAACTCATCTTCATTTTTACCCCTTCTGGAAATAACCCGGGACCTCCAGCACGATATCCAAAAGCGATAACCACTACACTACGAAAGCAGAGAAAATTGAGATGGTCAGAAAAAAAATATTAATAATAAGCAGCTAGATTTTTCAAATATAATTCAAATAAAATGAACTTTTTGTCCATAGTGTATTTTCTAAATATAAAAAAATAAAACATCTGTATGTGACAACTTTTTTCGTTTATTAATGTCAACACGACTAGTTTCGAGCACTACAGATGTTTGCACTAACAGAGGAAAATACAAACATTGATGAGAACGTCTGAAGTTCCCAAATCTACTCGTGTTTACATTAATAAACCCAAATAATGATCTTAAATATGTGTTTTTTTATTACTATTTTATAAATTGTCATGCTATTCCACAAGGTCAATGCCAAATAAATAAATAATATGGTGACAACTGAAAATTAATATACAAACATTTATTTATATTATGTTTGTTTATTAATTTTCAGTTGAATTACGTATAAGGTTTATTTAGATTTATATCGTTCTTGTTCCGATGGTTGTTTTTGTATTACTTACTGCAGCATGATTGGCTCCGGGCACATTCTTGTTTACTGGACTGCTTTTGTTATATCTGCTGGAGTTATATCTTGATTGATATAATGTATGGACGAAGCGTCTGCAATTTATTAGTCCACCGCCATAAGTATAACGTTGCAAATCTTCATACCTATTTTTGGCGTTTTACAACGTAGGTACTAATACTATAATCAAATCAGTAGAATCGATCGTATAGATTCTGGCCTCGAACTTGTAAGTCAGGTCTCTTTCTGCTGTTCATATTTTCAATACTCAATACAATTAGCAAAACTATGAAAATCTAGTATTTCACTTCGAAACCTTGAACGATATAAGCACTTTTATAAGCAAAATTTTTTAATATTATAGAAATTAAAGTGCGAAATAAATAGGCCAGTAGAGTTGTACATTTTTAAAGAAATGTCAAAACAATCAATAGATAATGATAGTTACAATGTCTTAAGAAGAGTACTTAAGTCTTCATCATATATTATAAGTGTCCTATGGCTGCGATTTCGTACAAAAATTAAGGTTTTAACTTCGTAGTGTAGATAACTTTAAGTTTACTTCCGTCATAGGCTGGTTTAAGTGATTACTTTACACACGTGTAACATTCACCAATTCTACCCATTATTGACAACCACACTACTCAAATTCTTGGAAGTTCTATATATATGGACCAATTTAGAAACCTTGTTCTTGAATCACTAGAACTTAACTAGAGACATCTATTGGTGAGATGTAAAGAAGATTTTTACTGAGCAGAAACTATTATATTAGTATGTAAGGTCGAATCCTGGATTACAATCACACACACGAGAAACACCAGGAAATACCATTTTCATTTTTAATATTTATGCTTATAATTTGACCAGATTTTGTCAAAAAAAATATGAAGATTACTGCTGTAATTGGAGATAATCCAGATTTTGTGAACAAGTATTTGGACACACTCAAAATGTTGTGGATTTAAATATATCTAATGACGTCGGTCATCTTTGATTATCAGCTCAGAATCGTACTATATTTAATTGAATTAACATTTAGTATGGTTATAATCCACCCTGGTCTAGCCAATAGTCCTTTCATGCCTCCAGGCGCAGTAATTACGCACGTGTGGATATGGCAAGCTATCCGGAGTATTTAGCATGCGGCATACCGAGTTCTCCTCCCTTGCATAGCCTAACGATCTTGGACCGCTTCCAAAGTCTCGTCTAGATTTATATGTCTGAGATTTGCGCCATTGAACACATACGAGCTGGGCTATGAATTTCCGCAAAATGCAAGTGTTTTTTTGGCCTTTTGTCATATTTTGCGATGTTTCTTGCTCCCTGTTACTTCCTCGACGCAAAAGCTGTGATGTCCGTGCGTCCATGTCCGAATGACGTAAAATGCGGTAAGATGATGTATCCTCTAACTATAAGTGGCGCAAATGGTTTACTAATAAAATGTAAGTACTTCACAGAAGTGGCAATATTAACTTCTAACGCCTGAAAGCGGCATCTTTCAACTTTTTTTTGTTTTTTTTTTCTACTCAACTCAGAACCGGATTTCAACTGAAAATGAACTTAAAATATTAAAATAAAACACATTCGTAATGCCACATTTTTTAAAAGTTTATTTATGTAAACAGAACTAGTTTACATCGAGAACTTTAGACGTTCATGAGAACGTCAGCAGGTAAAAAAATATTATTTATTGATTTGGTATTAACTTTGTGAAATAATATGATGATTTATAAATAAAAATAAAACACTTGTGTAAGGCCACTTTTTGAGTTTATTATAGTAAACAAGACTAGTTTCGAAAACTGCAGATGTTCTCATTAACAGGTGAAAATACAAACTGACTAGATAATATCTGTATTTCTCAAAACTAGTCATGTTTACATAAATAAACCCAAATAGTGGTATAATGCGAATGTTTTATTTTTATGTTTAAATCATCATGTTTTTCCATAATGTTAATGCTAAAACTATAAGTAATAATGTTTTAATATAATAATAAGAATTTTAGAAAATTTATTATAAAAAACTCCTTTTTTTGAAAATATTATCGCAGGGGCGCTATACGCATATTTCTAGGAACAAATAGTTTTTCAGAAAAATCTCCCAATAAATGAATTGCGTCGCGTATAATTTTGCTTTTACTTAATGGATATCAAAGATCATCTCTAAAAGTATAGATTAACTCTTATTTCTTATCTGCTCCTATCAAATCCAATCCCTCCCATTCTGGAGTCCTGCACTTGGTAGTGAATCTATTTCTGTGGCCTACTGACTGCTGTAGCCGACCAGTGATCTCCACTCGTCTTGTTGTATGGATGTCACTGTCAACTCGGTCTGGCCTTGTTGCTCACAGCAGACTACTAAAATAAATTACTATCCTCCGGTAATGACTTGTAGCGGGCTTACAAATTCACCACGGCACTTCTTGAACTTGCATCTAAAGCTTCGAGATTTTGTCGTCAATTATATTACCCTTTTCATTTATTTATTTATGTTATTTGAAAACCAACAGAATATTTACAAAAATAACATTATAAAATAAAATTTAAAAAATAATTTAATTCCAGTTACAGGTTTTCACTTAAGTAATTTAAAAATAAACTGTATAACTAACTGTACATTAAAGTATAACTTTATAATAAACTTACAATAAATGTTTTTATCAAATAATATAAATATTCTTAATATCAAATAGTCAAATAAACATCGAGAATATTTCTCTGAAACGTATTAAAAGAAACACTATTGATGTCTATTTCATTAAGCATTTCACTGCACATATCGCAGGCTCGATTTAAAAATGAATTTTGGTAGGACTTGGTGTGAATTTTAGGGATTTTAAATAAAGTTTTGTTTCTGGTCTGTGTTCCCGGGACTCTAAAATTGATGAGTGATAAAAGCTCTGAGCAATCTACATAATTATTAAAAAAGTCAGTTATTGAAGTATAAAAGGTTAACATTTTTCTTCCAATAATTGAGTAGCAATATAGGTAGGTACAGTACTGTATACTTCATTAACTTTTCAATAATTTTGAAAAAAAATAGGTTACATATAATAATAATGAATGTGTTTTTCAGTCTTTGCTTTTAAATTAAATAAAATCTTGTTTAGATTTCCGGGGTTCCACTATATTTTTTTGGCAATTTAATAACTGTATTATAATTTCCTAATTCGTCTCGTTGGTTTGTATTGTATATAACTTATAAAAAAATATGGAAATATCTCTTCACGCGGAGGCAGTATTACTATCCACTTTCTTTACATAATATATCGTTTTTATTATAGATATATCACTTTGCAGAAAATGTGGAAAATTCTCCTCACCACAAGCGGAGGCAGTTTCATTATCCATTTTCTATACTCCATACAGCCAGTGACCTCTAGGAGATGAAACATGACCGCATTCAGCCGAGGATATCGCAGCTCGCAGCATCCATCCTCGTGTAATTGGTCACGTTCGGTAGTAATAAGGCCGATCCACGATACCCGACGGAAACACAAAGACGGGATGTCTCTTTCAACTTGAAGGATTCTTTGAATCCATTCGATTAGCTCCGTCAATACGGGCTCACTGACTACACGCTGCTTGCGCAGGGGTCGACCACATCTGGTGACGAACCAACACGATTCAGAAAAAATCACAAAGTACCAAAATAACAAAGTTCAGTGATTACAAAAATATTATGTATCAAATGTTCGTACGTAAGTTCAATGCTATAAAAATATTTGTATGTATTATAATGATTATAGTAATAATTTGGATAATCTACATATATAGCGCCATTTTCGTAAAATACTTGGCACATATTCTCAGCGCTATGGCGCTTATAAAGATTTGAATAATAATATGATGATAATGGTACCTAATGAAAAATTAAATAAAAATTGTTTTAATGTACGTGTATAAAAATAAAAATATAATATATAAATACATTCGTTTGTTCAAAATCTAAAATCCCCTAAGACAGACTTGTGATATGTGAAATGTATATTATTTTTTTTACTGAAATGGTAGTGCCATCGGTTGAACGAACCAATGCACGCATTTCTAAATATTGCTCATTGCAGACTTAACACAAGCATTATGAAATCAAACGTATCATAAAGGTGTGCTTTCGCTTTTCTATCTTTTCCATCTAACTTGACTGTGTCACAGAAATGCGTGGCTGGGTACAACTAGTCTTTAAATAAAATATAATGTACGTTCACTACGCAGTACATTTTGAATTTTTATGCGTGTGAAGGATGATCCGAAATGTTGCCCAGCCCTTTCAAACACAGGTCAATACATACGAGTATAATAACAATGAGCTACACATTTTTGTGTATTGAACTATGTAGGCACAAAATTTATCGGAATTTCACACAAATTAAACTAAACGAGAAAAACGGACAACCTAATTTAGTGTATGTTGAAAAAAATTACCTCTCAGAATTTTAATTGGTAAAAAGCTCACTCAAAAATGTGTAGTTAACAAAATAAAATGAACAATCATTTCAAATTTCACTTGATAAATACCACTACATCTTAAAATCCTTTGTGACACGTGTTTCAATGCATTTCGCCAAACACCGAAAGTGATTTTAAGTTTAAATTTTTGAGTTTTGACCCTGGGATGTTGAAGGATCAAGAGAGGGTAGGAGCTGTTTCTAAATTTCATTTTTTATCCGTGGGAATATAGACAATAGGGGAGAGGCTTTAGTAATTGTCATATTAACATGTTAATTATGGGTTTATTATTATTTTTATTTCTATTATGTAAAATAATTTCTATTATGAAGTAGAATATTCTTCTTCATCTTTGTTGAGATGTCAAAAAAATCACATGAAAAAATAACTGTTGGGAAATATATCCAAAATTAAACAAGGCTTATTGGATTGAATTCTACATTTATTTATGTATTTGTGAATACGTGGCGCGTTTCGTCTTATTAAGGCACTAGTGTTTGATAATGTCTTAATAAGACGAAACGCGTCACGGTTTCACAAATACATAAATAAATGTAGAATTCAATCCAATAAGCCTTGTTTAATTTTGGATATATTACCCAACAATTCAATATGGAATTCTACCAACTGTCTGCAGTTACAATAAATATGAAAAATAACTCCTAGAATTGGAGATAATTCAGATTTGTGGACAAGTATTTGGACGCACTCAAAATGATGTAAGATAGGAATACGTATTAAACGTTTTTTTTGCTTCTTTTCTCTGGAAATGCTTATATTTTTATGTTAAATCATACCCCACATTCATTTTCATGGTAGACTTGCATCACCAAGTTTAGATGAATCACCGTTCGGACTCCATGACATTTAACATTTTCAAATCGTGACAAGACGAATAGTTTTATTTCCGAAACCTTTCCTTTCTGGACACCCTACCTTACCCTCATCTTCACTTCCTTTTATCGGTATTAATGTGGGTACAAACCTTAGAATTTTGTGTATACAAAACATCCATGTAAAAAGCCACACGTGGACTGCCTTTTCTGACCAAAATACATTAGCATATTAACGAACCAATGCTTTTATATTGTAATACTTCTTTATCGAAATGAAACGAAGTATGGTATTATTCGCAGCAAAAAATCTACATTTTCATATCTCAATATGGAAGAAGAAGAATCACTATAAACACGTGTAATATTCACCATTATATCATCCCATGATTGACAACACTTTTAAAAATATTAGAACTCATAAATATATCATAAATCTCATCTCGCTTTATGTTGACCCATATCATCTATGATTGGTATAAGAAAGCTTTCATTTTGCAGAAACCCTTTTATTTGTGTCTGTGACAATAACCGGATTATTTTACATACTGAAATACGTTTAAAAACATGATTTTCAATTTCATATGCATAACAATTTAAAAACCATGTTTTCAGGCGTGATTTATGTATGCATTTATTTGATAATGAAAACAAACTGAAGTCGTTCCAGAAATTTTAATATTATCCTATGCTTTCCCTAAATCTTAAGCATTTCAATAGTATATCCTCTCATTGATCTCTGTTTATTAAAAGGACGATAGAATTTTGATTGAAATCCTAGAAATCCCTTCCTTTGATGCCATTACTTTTAATGTAAATTTAGTTATTTACAGGGTCCCCTAGAACACTCTCCATAATACTGAAGTATTAAGATTGTTCTAATAGGGTATTTCTTCAATTCAGTCTACTTTTATTTCCTTCTTTTGCCAACTCCATGCTTCACGTCCATACGTTAGGGTGTTGGAACCAGGACGCCGTTGTGTACTGCCAAATGAAAATAAACACATATTTATGCTAATTTATTTTTCTTTTTTTGGTACCTACATATGTAGTTTAAAACGTGTTGAATTCATATGTATTCGTTAGATTAATACAATCATTTCTTGCAGTTTACTTTTCAATTGATAAAAAGTATAGTTTATCAATAATATTTTTGTTATCTACGTATTTGACGATTATCTTGAACTTGTTGATATCTTATCGTCAGTAATTATTTCATGCATAAAATGGTAAATATTTAGAGACAGTAAAACCAACAATAAAATATGAAGTAGTTGATCGTGATCTCTGTACCTATATAAACCGTTTATTCTGAGTGTATGTTATAGTTTAAAGTGAATAGTACTTAATCAATTTCACTACAAATTTCTCATTAATTATGTTGAAATTCCCATTAAAAAAATATAATTTACAGTGTCTAATACATTATTGTTTCATTTTAACTTAATTGTGAATGCTTGAAGATGTTCTTACTCGATTTTGTAACTAAAAAAAATCGCATACGGCCTAAGAGTGATATAGGACCAAGAACATACTTCATAAAGAATTCAAGTATGTAATACAAATTATTTACATATTACATAATACAAATTATATATTATTTACCAATGCATTAATGCTTTTTTTGTGGAAAAGTAGACAAAATGTCATTCGCAGTAAGAAATTATCCCTACATTTTGACATCTCGATATATATGAAGATATGGAATATAAGAATATGGTTAAGTGATCACTTTACACACGTGTTACATTCACCAATTCTACCCATGATTGAAAACGACACTACTTAATTTCTTGGAACTATATGTATATTGTTAAAATTCGAATTGAAGTGCTTGAATTCACTAGAATTTCCCTAAAGACATCTATGGTGAGATGAAAGAAACTTTTTATTGAGCAGAAACTCTTTCATTTGTATGTGAGGTCCCAATCCTGGATTATAATCACATACATGAGACACGCTAGAATTTTTTTATTATTTTAGTTTATAATTTGACCAGTTAATTTATTTACAACATTTTTGTGTGTCCAAATACTTTTTCGCAAGTCTGTATTATCTTCAATTAGGAGTTATTTTAAAAAAATACTCCTAATTGGAGATAATCCAGATTTGTGAACAAGTATTTGGACACACTCAAAATATTGTTAATAAATTTACTGGTCAAATTATTAGCTAAAATAAAAAATATTTTCTAGCGTTTCTTATATATGCGATTATAATCCAGGATTCGGACCTCACATACAAATTAAAAAGTTTCTGCACAATAAAAAGCTTCTTTCATCTCACAATAGATATCTTTGGTGAAATTTTAGTGAATTTAACCACTTCGTTTCGAATTTGAATCAATATATACATATAAATGTTCCAAGACAAGTCGCGAGTGTTTTTGCCTAGAATTTTCACTTATGAATTACATGAATTATAGTAACTTTAAACATAAACAGTAAATCCACTCACGAGTAGGCATAGGCTATGAAACTTAAAAAGTTGAAGCCTGAGTAGGGTCATGATAAGCGTAGCTAGATTTTAGAGTCACTTGGACGTTAGGTAATTAAAAAAAAATCCAATACAAGTTGGACGCACTCAAAATGTTGTAAATATGTACTTTAAGTTAATGTATGGTCTAAATACAGAATTCTTTAAAAATAAATTCAAAAAAATCGTTTTGAATAACACGCGTGGATTATCGAGAATTCCGCTTGAGTTCTCTTTGACTCGGCCGCTTTTATAAATATAAAATTTATCGGATCATATCGGCCGAACACCAAAGGGAATCCTTGCATTTGTTTGTTGACGATCCATGAAAGATTGTTGTGTTTACTTTATCACAATGCCTTTCATATTCACCATAAATATTAACACATTCCTCACGCTCTGCACTCCGTTGCTTGTATATGAAATATATATTGATTTATCGGTTGCTGTTTTAACTATACCATTATCAAAAATCTCTAAAAATCGGTATTGACTGACTTCACTAATGGGTTTTGCATCATCTTTATGATGTTTTTTTTCTGAATAACTAATTTACTTACTATCAAGCCGCTTCCCCACAGGGCTAGTCAGAAAGAATAGAACGCCACACCAATTTGTTTTAGCAAACAATCTGCGCCTTTTCCACATTCATGCATCTCCTCATACGCACCCGCTGATTATTCCAACTTGACCTGACCACTATTTACCAAGTATTTGAAATACTTAATCATGCCAAGTTTTCCTTGATCTTCCTCTGGTTCTATTACCAACTTCATTCGGCTCATAAATTGTGTTTTATTGTTCTTTATTCATTCATCCGGTTTACACGCCCAAACCATCTCAGCACACCTTTCATATTTTTTATCGATAATGCTCATACCAGCCTTGAATTATTTTCTTATATCACCATTCGAGCATTTATCATACATGTTTTTGCCGCACATTAGCCTGAGAGATCGAATTTTTGTGACATTTTCCTAATGATACAAATGTATTTTTAATGTTTATAACACTGACTTCATTCGCAATTTATGTGTCTTTATCGATTTTACATTTATGTATAAAAAAAATATTTCAAATTATATTTTTTTAACTTTTCTTTTTCTTTTTCAGCGGAGGGAAATCTGTCTGCATTTGCCTTGAGAAAGGAACACTTCGAGTGCAAGGCTGTACTCAATTCTGGGATCTTCACTCCAGATACCAGGTAATTATGAAGTCTCCTTGAATTATTTTTATTTATGAATCTCATGCTTCTCCACTTTTAAAAAAAAATACATTTGGGTCTCTTTTTATGCGATAGATGCGTTCCTTCCGTTAATTAAATATCCACATATGGGAAATCGTTTTTGAGATCGGTACATCTTCAATCCAAATTACAAGTGCTTCTTTTGTTTTTCCAATAAAGTATCTCTTGAATACGATGTAAGATTTGAGCTTATCTTTGTGCCAGTGTCACAATCACACTTGTACGGTTGTAATCTGCACTAGTTTAAATTTGAGATTTTTTTAGCGAATTCGCATAAAAAAAGACTTGAACTAAATACAAAAATAAGGGATAGGTTCCATTACATTTGAAAATCGCATAGCATAGTACCCACATATTTGAGTCATATGGTATTGTTTATTCGAAACCTTAATTTTAAATGTGAAATCTCTGTACCTACATAATACGTGTAAACATATTATCTGCTAAAATAATATTCTTCCAAAAATCTGAAAAAATACCGAGCAATTCATGGAAATTTGCTATCTCGTATCTTTCTCGAAATGTCATTATTTATTTCTTTGTATTCCTCCATTCTGTTATCCTTTGAATCTCTCAATTCTAATCCAATCCGCGCCGAAAACAAGTCTAATCCAAATAAAGCATAAATAAAAGACGCGGGATTGTTAAAAACGGCTTCAAAAACCTAGATAAGGAAGATTTAAAGAGCTCAAAGGGGTCTCCACTTATTCCAAAAATTTCACCGAACCTCGGCGGTGCTTTTGCGGCGATAACTGGAACAGATATTCGGCTGGTTTATTCTTTAAAGTTCCAATTTGTTTGCTTTCCCTCTTTCTTTCTCCTCAGATTATGTAAATTGATAGTAATGCTCAAAACTACACTTAGGTAAAAATTTATTCCGTTTATTTGCGTTGGGTTAAAACTTTTCTCCAATTTTGCCTCTCGTAAACTCTTTCGTAGCCCTTTTTGTTCTAACTTATCTCAACTTTATTGTATGTTATTTTCTGAGGTTTGAATCACTTTGTTGGGTTATTTGTTCGTCTTATAATATTTCGGTCCTTCCCAAATGTCAGTTTCTGACAAATAATTTGGCGTGGGCTTTCAATTTAAAAACATAACGAGATTTTTTCCGAAATTGTGGATGTAACAAAAAATGATTTACCCTTAACATTGTTATAAAACTTTGTTATAAAAGTAATTGTTTTAAAAATAACTAATTGTGTTAAGTTATAAAATGGAACATGACAATTTTACTGCTACTGCTAACATTACCAAGAAAAAATACTCATACATAACAGATAAAAAGCATAATTCGAAACCATCGGTTGATTTTTCATACAAGGTTTTTTAATAAGCAGGAAATATAGATAGAAAAATTACCGGTAGTATTTTTACTAATAATTTCTTTACGATTTTAAAATCGGGTAACTGAAATCTAGATTAGTGAAATAATGCCTATATTTTGTATATTTAAAGCATTGTTAACTTTGTGGTATGGTATGATCACAAAGTGAACGATGAATGATAAGGAGA